>NW_025212446.1:12760-20970 GCF_004010195.1 Chiloscyllium plagiosum | reverse complement strand
CGCGGGGGGGGGGGGGGGGGGGGGGGGGGGGGGGGGGGGGGGGGGGGGGGGGGGGGGGGGGGGGGGGTGGTTGAACAGTTCATCCACTTTACTAGCACCTTCCACTTCGACCTCAAATTTACGTGGAACGTTTCAGACTGCTTCCTCCACTTCCTAGACCTCTCCATTTGTATCTCGGGCGACCGACTCAACATGGTCATTTACTATAAACCGATCAATTCCCACAGCTACCTAGACTACACCTCGTCCCACCCTGCCCCCTGTAAAAACGTCATCCCATATTCCCAATTCCTTCGCCTCTGCCGCATCTGCTCCCAGGCGGACCAATTCCAATACCGAACAACCCAGATGGCCTCCTTCTTCAAAGACCGCAATTTCTCCTCAGATGTGTTCGATGATGCTCTCCACCGCATCTCCTCCACTTCCCGCTCCTCCGCACTTGAACCCCGCCCTCCCAATCGCAACCAGGACAGAACCTCACTGGTCCTCACCTACCACCCTACCAACCTCCAAAAACATCGCATCATCCGTCATCATTTCCGCCACCTCCAAACAGACCCCACCACCAAGGATATATTTCCCTCCCCTCCCCTAAAAGCGTTCTGGAAAGACCACTCCCTCCGCGACTCCCTAGTCAGGTTCCCACACCCCTCCAACCCAACCTCCACTCTCGGCACCTTCACCTGCAACCGCAAGAAATGCAACACTTGCGCCCACAGCTCCCCCATCATTTCCCGCCAAGGCCCCAAGGGATCCTTCCATATACACCACAAATTCACCTGCACCTCCACACACATCATTTACTGCCTCCGCTGCTTCCGATGTGGCCTCCTCTACATTGGGGAAACAGGCCGCCTACTTGTGGAATGTTTCAGAGAACACCTCTGGGACACCCGCACCAACCAACCCAATCGCCTCGTGGCTGAACACATTATCTTCCCCTCCCACCCCACCAAGGACATGCAGCTCCTTTGCCTCCTCCATCGCCAGACCATGGCAACACGACGGCTGGAGGAAGAGCACCTCATCTGCCGCCTAGGAACCCTCCAACCACAAGGGATGAATGCAGATTTCTCCAACTTCCTCATTTCCCCTCCCCCCACCTTATCTCAGTCCCAATCCTCGGACTCAGCACCACCTTCTTGACCTGCAATCTTCTTCCTGACCTCTCCGCCCCACTCCCTTTCTGGTCTATCACCCTCACCTTAACTTCCTTCCACCTATCTCATTTCCAAAGCACCTCCCCCAAGCATCTCCTCCCTACCTTTTATCTTAGCCTGCTTGGCACACTTTCCTCACTCCTGAAGAAGGGCTCATGCCCAAAACGTCGATTCTCCTGATCTTCTGATGCTGCCTGACCTGCTGCGCTTTTTCACCAACACATCTTTTAGCTCAATCTCTAACATGTCTGAAGTTACCATGAAGGCCCCAGCGTATCGACATCGCCCCTCACCTGAGGTGTGTGACCCACTAGTCTTCTCTCTCTGACAAGACAGCAGCTCTCGGATCCTCCTAGTCTTTAAGAACTTCCCAACTTTAAAAAGGCAAGAGAGCTCTTTACAGTTTTCAGGTCAAATTCCTGGAGCTCCCTCCCTAACTTCACTGTGGGACACCCAAGGACTGCAGCAGGAGAGTGCAGCTCGCTACCATCTTCCAGGCAACTATTAGAGGGTGTGGGAATCACATGCAAGCCAAATTTGAAAATAAGTTTTATTACAAGGTCATGGTGGATGGTCACTAAGACTGTTTCTTTACCTCTGTTGAGATCAGCATAATGAAGAAGCAAAGGTTGGGTTGAAAATGACAATGATAGCCTTTCGTAGGATGGTGTTTGTTAGAGTTTGTATCGACAGTATGAATGTTTGAGCACGTATTCAAGTGCATGCAGGTAGCTGCCAGAGGAAGTGATGGGGGCCAGTACAATTGCGACATTTAAGAGGCATCTGGATGAGTATGTGATTAGAAAGGGTTTAGAGGAATATCAGCCAAGTGCTATTAAATGGAATGAAATGAGATGAGAATATTTGGTTGGTATGGACGAGTTGGACAGGAGGGTCTGTCTCCAAGCTGTGCATCTCTGTGACTCTGTGCATCTGAATAGTCTATTGCAGAGAGTTTCAGACAGGGCTTGGTTTGTGTGTCTCTCTTATGCTTCCTCAGAATCTGCAAACTCTATGTTTCCAAATTTCCACAAGACTCTACGAAATAGGAAAAAGAGGGTCGGTAGTGAGGGAGTGCTGCACTGTCGGAGGGTCAACACTGAGGGAGTGCTGCACTGTCAGAGGGTCAATACTGAGGGAGCGTTGCACTGTCAGAGCCTCAGTACTGAGAGAGTGCTGCACTGTCAGAGTGTCAGCACTGAGGGAGTGCTGCACTGTCAGAGGGTCAGTACTGAGGGAGTGCTGCACTGTCAGAGGGTCAGTGCTGAGGGAGTGCTGCACTATCAGGTGGTCAGTACTGCGGGAGTGCTGTACTGTCAGAGGGTCAGTACTGCGGGAGTGCTGTACTGTCAGAGGGTCAGTACTGCGGAAGTGCTGCACAGTCAGAGGGTCAGTACTGCGGAAGTGCTGCACTGTCAGGTGGTCAGTACTGCGGGAGTGCTGCACTGTCAGAGGGGTCAGTACTAAGGCAGCGTTGCACTGTCAGAGTCTCAGTACTGAGGCAGCGTTGCACTGTCAGAGTGTCAGTACTGCGGGACTACTGCACTGTCAGAAGATCAGTACTGAGGGAGCGGTGCATTCTCAGAGGGTTAGTACTGAGGGAGCGCTACAATGGAAGAGCGTCAGAACTAAAGCAGCGCTGCACTGTCAAAGAGCTGCACTGTCGGTAGGTCAGTACTGCGGGTTACCACATTGTCACACGGTCTGTATGGGGGCACTGCCACACTGTCAGAGGGTCAGTACTAACGGAGTACCGCACTGTGTGAGCATCAGTACTGAGGGAGTGCCGCACTGTTAGAGGGTCAGTACTGAGGGATCACTGCACTGTCAGAGGGTCAGTACTGAGGGAATACTGCACAACGAGAGGACTATCTCTGAGGAGTACTACACTGTCAAAGGGTCAATACTGAGGGAGCACCACACTGTCAGAGGATCAGCACTGAGGGAGTGCGCACTCAGAGGGTTAGTACTGAGGGAGTGCTGCACTGTCAGAGGGTCAGTACTGACGGACTGCTACATTGTCAAAGGGTCAGTACTGACGGAGTGCTGCATTTTCAGAGTGGCAGTACTGAGGGAGTGCTGCAGTGTCAGAGGGTCAGTACAGAGGGAGTGCTGCACTGTCAGAGCGGCAGTACTGAGGGAGTGCTGTAGTGTCAGAGGGTCAGTACTGAGGGATTGCAGCACCGTCAGGGGCGCAGGGCCAAGACACTGTTGCACAGTTAGAGGGTCAGTTTTGAGGGAGTACTGAACGATCAGAGGATGCGCCGCACTGTCTGAAAGTCAGTATGAAGGTGCACCACACTGTGGGAGGGTCAGTATACGTTCAATGCCACTCTGTCAGAGGTTCAGTACTGAGGGAGTGCTGCACTGTGAGTGGGTCAGGACAGAGGGCCTGCTGCACTGTGAGTGGGTCAGTATGGAGGGAGTGCTGCAGTGTCATAGGATCAGTACTGAGGGAGTGTCGCACTGTCAGAGGGCCAGTACCTAGGGAGTGCTGCACTGTCAGAGGGTCAGTACGGAAGGAGTGCTGCACTGTGAGAGGGTCCGTACGGAGGGATGCTGCACTGTCAGACGGTCAGTACTGAGGGAGTGCTGCACAGTCAGAGGATCTGTACTGAGGGAGAGCTGCACTCTCTGAGTGTCAGTACTACGGGAGTGCTGTGCTGTGAGAGGGTCAGTAGTGAGGAAGTGCTCATTCTCTGAGGGTCAGTAGTAAGGGATCAGCATGCTGTCAGAGTGCCGCACTGTGAGAGGGTTAGTACTGTGGGAGTGCCGTACTGTGTGCCTGACAGCCAGTACTGACGGAGCACCGCACTGTGTATCACAGTCAGTCCCGAGGAACATCGCTCTGTGAGGGGGTATTACTGAGGGAGCACCGCGCTGTGGCTCAGAGGGTCAGTACTGAGGGCTTGCTGCATTGCCAGAGGGCCAGTACTGAGTAGTGCTACACTCTCAAAGGGTCAGCATTGAGGGGGCAGTGCACTGTCAGATGTTCAGTCCAGAGGGAATGCGACATTGTCAAAGGATCTGTACTAAGGGAGCACTGTACCATCAGAGGGTCAGTACTGAGAGAACACTACCCTGTCAGAGGGTCAATACTGAGGCATTGCTGCACTATCAGAGGTACAGGATCGAGACAGTGCCACACTGTCAGAGGATCAGCACGGAGTGAGTTCTGCTCTGTTGCAGTGTCAATACTGAGGGAATGCTGCAGTATTAGAGGGTCAGTACTAAGGGAGTGCTCCATTGTCGGTGGGGCAGTCCCGAGGGAATGCAGCCCCGTCAGAGGGTCAGGGAAGTGCCATACTGTTGGAGGGTCAGTACTGAGGGAGAGCTGCACTGTTGGAGCATCAGGACTGTCAAAGGTCAGTACTGAGGGAGTGTCGCACTTTCAGAGTTTCAGTCCTCAGGGAATTCAAAACTGTCAGAGGATCAGTACTGCGGGAGCGCTGCACTGTCAGAGGGTCAGTACTGAGGGAGCACTGCACTGTCAGAGAGTCAGTACTGAGTGCTGTGGCGTTAGAGGCTCACCTCTGAGGGAGTGCTGCAATGTGAAAGGATCAGAACTGAGGGAATGATGTACTGTTGAGGGGTCAGTATAGAGTGATCGCTGCACTGTCAAGGGTGCAGGACCAAGGGAGTGCTGCACTGTCAGATGGTCAATACTGAGGGATCGCTGCACTGTCAGAGGGTCAGTACTGAGGGACTGCTACATTGCCAGAGGGTCAGTACTGAGGGATCACTGCACTGTCGGACAGTCAGTCGAGAGAGATTGCTGTATTACCAGAGGGCCATCTCTGAGGAGTACTACACAGTCAAAGGGTCAGTACTGAGAGAGCGCTGCACTGTCAGAGGGTCAGCACTGAGGGAGCACGCACTCTGAAAAGGTCAGAACGGAGGGAACGCCACACAGTGAGAGTGTCAGTTCTGAGTGAGTGCTATTTCAAAAAGTCAGTACTGAGGGAGTGCCGCACTGTCAGATGGTCAGTGCCGAGACAATGCTGCACTGTCAGAGGGTCACTACTGAGGGATCACGGCACTGTCAGAGGGTCAGTACTGTGGGAGCGCTGCACTGTCAGATGGTCAGTACTGAGGGAGTGCTGCACTGTCAGAGCGTCAGTACAGAGGGAGCGCTGCACTGTGAGAGTGTCAGTACTGAGTGATTGCTATTTCTGCGGGTCAGTACAGAGAGATTGCTGCACTGTCAGCGGGTCAGTACTGAGGGAGTGCTGCACTCTCAGATGGTCAGTACTGACAGAGTGCTGCACTGTCAGAGGGTCAGTACTGAGCGAGTGCTGCACTGTCAGAGGGTCAGTACTGTGGGAGCGCTGTATTGTCAGAGCGTCAGTACAGAGGGAGCGCTGCACTGTCAGAGGGTCCGTACTGAGGGACTGCTACATTGCCAGAGGATCAGTACTGAGGGATCACTGCACTGTCGGACAGTCAGTTGAGAGAGATTGCTGCATTACCAGAGGGCCATCTCTGAGGAGTACTACACAGTCAAAGGGTCAGTACTGAGAGAGCGCTGCACTGTCAGAGGTTCAGCACTGAGGGAGCACGCACTCTGAAAAGGTCAGAACGGAGGGAACGCCACACAGTGAGAGTGTCAGTTCTGAGTGAGTGCTATTTCAAAGGGTCAGTACTGAGGGAGTGCCGCACTGTCAGATGGTCAGTGCCGAGACAATGCTGCACTGTCAGAGGGTCACTACTGAGGGATCACGGCACTGTCAGAGGGTCAGTACTGTGGGAGCGCTGCACTGTCAGATGGTCAGTACTGAGGGAGTGCTGCACTGTCAGAGCGTCAGTACAGAGGGAGCGCTGCACTGTGAGAGGGTCAGTACTGAGTGAGTGCTATTTCTGCGGGTCAGTACAGAGAGATTGCTGCACTGTCAGCGGGTCAGTACTGAGGGAGTGCTGCACTCTCAGATTGTCAGTACTGACAGAGTGCTGCACTGTCAGAGGGTCAGTACTGAGGGAGTGCTGCACTGTCAGGTACTGTGGGAGCGCTGTACTGTCAGAGCGTCAGTACAGAGGGAGCGCTGCACTGTGAGAGGGTCAGTACTGAGGGACTGCTACATTGCCAGAGGATCAGTACTGAGGGATCACCGCACTGTCGGACAGTCAGTAGTGAGGGACTCCTGTATTAAGAGAGGGCCACCTCTGAGGAGTGCTGCACTGTCAGAGGGTCAGCACTGAGGGAGCATGCACTATCAAAAGGTCAGTAGTGAGGGAGCGCTCCACAGTGCGAGTGTCAGTTCTGAGTGAGTGCTATTTCAGAGGGTCAGTACAGAAAGAGAGCTGCACTGTCAGATGGTCAGTACTGATGGAGTGCTGCACTCTCAGAGGGTTAGTACTGAGGGAGTGCTGCACCATGAGAGGGTCAGCACTCAGGGAGTGCTGCACTGTGAGAGGGTCAGATACTGAGGGAGTGCTGCACTGTCAGACGGTCAGTACTGCAGGACTGCTGCACTGTAGAAACGGCAATACAAAGACAATGCTGCAGAGTCAGAGTGTCAGTATTGAGGGACTGCTGTGGCGTCTGACGCTCACTTCTGAGGGAGTGCTGGACTGTTAAAGGATCAGTGTTGAGGGTGTGCTGCTCTATCAGAGTGTCAGCACTGAGGGAGTGATGCACTGTAGAAATGTCAGTACAGAGAGAGTGCTGCAGAGTCAGAGGGTCAATATTGCGGGAATGATGTGGCGTTTGAGGCTCACTTCTGAGGGAGTGCTGCAGTTTAAAAGGATCAATGAGGGAGTGCTGCACTGTCGGAGGGTCAGTACTGATGGAGTAATGCACTGTCAGACGGTCAGTACTGAGGGAGTGCTACACTGTCAGAGGTTCAGTACTGAGGGAGTGCTGCACTGTCAGAGGGTCACTACTGAGGATGTCCTGCAATGCCAGAGGATCAGTAATGAGGGAGTGCTGCACTGTCAGAGGGTCACTATGTGTGTGTGCTGCACTGCTAGAGGGTCAGTACTGAGGGAATGCTGCACTGTCAGATGGTCAGTACTGAGGGAGTGCTGCACTGCCAGAGAGTTAGTACTGAGGGAGTGCTGCACTGTCAGAGGATCAGTACTGAGGATGTACTGCAATGTCAGAGGGTCAGTACTGAGGGAGTGCTGCACTGTCAGAAGATCAGTACTGAGGGAGTGCTACACTGTCAGAGGATCACTACTGAGGGAGTGCTGCACTGTCAGAAGATCAGTACTAAGGGAGTGCTGCACTGTCAGAGGGCTAGTACTGAGGATGTACTGCAAATGTCAGAGGGTCAGTACTGAGGAAGTGTCGCACTGTCAGAGGGTAAGTTCTGAGGGAGTGCTGGACTGTCAGATGGTCAGTACTGAGGGAGTGCTGCACTGTCAGAAGATCAGTACTAAGGGAGTGCTGCACTGTCAGAGGGTCACTACTGATGGAGTGCTGCACTATCGGAGGATCAGCACTGAGGAAGTCCTGCACTGTCAGTGGTTCAGTACTGAGTGTGCGCGGCACTGTCAGAGGATCACCGCACTGTCGGAATGTCAATACTGAGGGCCTGCTTCATTGCCAGAGGATCTGTACTGAGAACGTGCTGCACTATCAGAGTGTTAGTGCTGAGGGAGTGCCGCACTGTCAGGGGTGCAGAACCAAGTGAGTGCTGCACTGTCAGCATGTCAGTTCAGAGGGTGTACTGCACTGTCAAAGTGTCAGAATTGAGGGAGTGCAGCATTGTCTGACGGTTAGGACGGAGGAAGCACTGCAATGTCTGACGGTTAGGACGGAGGAAGCACTGCAATGTCAGAGCGTCATTGCTGAGGGAATATTGCACTGTCAGAGCGTCAGTACTGAGGGAGTGCTGCACTGTCAGAGGGTCAGTACTGAGGGAGTGCCGCACTGTCAGAGGATCAATACAGAGGGAGTGCTGCACTGTCAGAAGGTCAGTTTGAGGGAGGGATGCACTGTCAGAGGGTCAGGACGGAGGAAGCGCTGAAATGTCAGAGGGTCAGTACTGAGGAAGTGTCGCACTGTCAGAGGGTAAGTTCTGAGGGAGTGCTGGACTGTCAGATGGTCAG
>NW_025212446.1:4329-11779 GCF_004010195.1 Chiloscyllium plagiosum | reverse complement strand
TCAAGAACTTAGGAAGTGAGATTGTTCAAACCCCGCCCCCACCTCCAATAATTCTGGATGGCCTCGTGATGGTGTCACTAATCCACCTAACCGCACATCTTTGGACTGTGGGAGGAAACTGGAGCACCCAGAGGAAACACACGTGGGTATAGGAGAAATGTGCGAACTCCACACACAATTGCTCAAGAGAGGAACTGAACCCAGATATGTAGGGCTGTGAGGTAGCAGTGCTAACCACTGAGCCACCATGACACACAGGGGGAGGATTAAAATCAATCTCCCGTCTTATCCTCCGTTCTTCCTTTTCCATAAACTTGGAAAATAATGTCGGACTGGAATTAATGTTTGCTTTCTTCTTTGGTTTTTCAGTCTCCTTCCTCAAAAGTCCCTGAGAGTACATCAAAGCCAGATGGCCAGTTAATCTGCTCCAGAGTGTGTGCCCATGGCAGACCTATTCTAAAATCCCACCAAGCTTCTGCAGCTGGTCTGATCAGCCTGTTTCTGCGACACAGTCAGGAAGGACATTTCAAACATGATCAAGATTCACAGACGTTTCCTCAAGTCATTTGGTGTACTTCGAAATTCAAATACAATGTGCATTTATTTGTAAAATGTAGCATGGCTGAGAGGATAGCACAACACTGATGAATGGTGATTCTCGAGCCTTTTGTTTTCTGTGAAAGTGAGAATAGCACCTGATTTGGGCTTGCTGTAGAATTCAGTAAGAGAGTTTTTTTTTATAATTTACTTGTGGGATGTGGGCATAGCTGGGTGGCCAGTATTTATTGCCCATCCATAATTGTCCACAGAGCAGTTAAGTATCAGTGAACCACATTGTTGTGGGTCTGGAGTCACATGGAGAACAGACCAGGCCAGGATGGCAATTTCCTTCCCTGAAGAACATTTGTGAACCAGTTTTGTTT
Organism: Chiloscyllium plagiosum; assembly: GCF_004010195.1. Lineage (NCBI taxonomy): Eukaryota > Metazoa > Chordata > Chondrichthyes > Orectolobiformes > Hemiscylliidae > Chiloscyllium > Chiloscyllium plagiosum. The sequence goes on along the minus strand of NW_025212446.1, from coordinate 10,856 downwards.
CCTGACAATCGAGAATGGATTCATGGTTTTCATTAGACTCTTAATTCCAGATTTTTTTTATTTTATTGAATGGGATCTTGACATGAGTTCTGTCACAGAAGGTTTTCCCACTAGTTTTGCTGATTAATGTGTTGTCACCATCATTGAGGCCGACAGCCCAAAGTAAGTCAGCACACGTATGCTAGATTGTCTGTTAACATCTAGTTTTGTCAATTTCATTTGGAATCTCTTGAGTTCAAACATTAAGAGCTGAATACTGATGCAAGTTTGATTTAATTGGTCTGTAACTTCAGTCATGTTGCATCTGTCTAAATTGGAGAAAGAATGGGACAAGCTTTTCAGGAAAGAAATGAACACAATGGAAGTATTCAACAAAGAAAATTCAACATAACTATTCCTGACTCCCCAACTGTATCCCTTTGTCACTCCAGCCTCCCATTTGCTATCCTGAGCTGGTCAAAACCCTTTATATCTCAGCAGCATATTCCAGCCTCGAGAGAACCCAGCATTTACTGAACACAAATATGTCTCTGTAAAGGTACATGTATCCTGCCTCATCATCCATAAGTCTCACCAACAGACTTGATAATTCCATCCTCTTCTGGTCAGATGTTTTTCCTTATACTCCATAAATGTGAGCACTTCAAAACATCTACTGCCTGTACTCTGGAAAGAGCTCTTATTGTGAAAATTATCAGCCTGGTCTTAATGACTTTTGCCTCCTAAACCTCTAACGTCTCCAATCTAATGGTCACATTTTTGCAAGTCTTTCATGATGAATCCCTGCCTTACTTTATGACTTTTAGTCTATCATCGTCCTCCAACCTCTTATGGTTTTAAGTTCTCTGACTGGTGCATTCCTTCCAGAGTTAACAGAAATCATGGCCATGTATAGTAGCCTGATTGCAGAATTCCTTTCCAAATCCCATTCCCATCCTGTCCTTCAAATGCACAGCTTTTGCAAGCTTTTAGTCTCTAGCTTCTCATTTTGGCTTTTTTTCCTCAATATGGTTCTGACCGTAATTGTACCACACTTACCGATGCTGACTGCCCAGCTAGGTCTGCTGTGTTGATCGGCCTCTGTGTACGGTAATACTGCAGGTCTGATTCGTTGATGTGTATGGCGACACCGTGGCCGCCAAGTGGTCAGCGAGTTCATTGTGCGAGAGTTTTGTCAGTGGCCTCGCAGGTTTGATTAAAGTTGTTGAACAGGTTGTGAGAAGTGTGACCAAGTGTTATGCAGTTTTGCAAATATCTCTTATCCACTAATGTTAGTGTCCAAATTGAGTTTGTTTTTAATGAGACCTGTTAACATCCATTGGGTGGATCTTCTACAGAAACTACGTCAGTCCAGAGTGATATTGAGATCAGTATCCGTGCACTGAGGGACGAACTTCAAAAGCACAAGTCCATTGTGGACAAGCTGACGAAAGAACAGAAGAAACGTCAAAAGAAGCGATTGAAAGCACAGGAGGCCAGCCTCATCACACAACTAGAGGTGAAATTGAACTCAGCACGACGCTGCAGATTTCAGCTGGGGATGTGAGGAACATGCGACCTTGAAGAGATTGCAGTTCAGAATATTTTACATGTTTCCATACTGCTTTTCCAAAACCAAATAAGCATCCATCTCCTTTAATTAAAAACTGCTGGGGTCAATGAATCTTTGTTCTTCACAACTTAAGGAAAGGTGATCGAGTAGGTTTCCTTTTTGTGTTTGTTTCTTTTATCTCTCTGCCATGAATAAGAGTTTATATATTCTGCCTAACATTCATTCAAACCATTTTCCTCAAATTCCTCTTCATAGCTTCCTCTGTTCCTACTTTGGGGTCTTGTATATTTCTGATCTTATATTTTCTTCTTCATGACCAATGTCTCACTATTCTTTAATAAACAGTTTTGGGGCTTCTTTCTTGTTAAATGCTGCATATATGGATTGTGGTCATGTTGAATGGTCTGTGCAAGGGTTTGAGAGGAAAATCTGGAATTAATAAACTTGTTTTTGATGACATTCAACCTCCTGTGCTTTTTGTTATCCCTGTTAATCTTTCTTAATTTTATGGTTAACAGATTTTACACATTGCTAAAATTAGATTTGTTCATTCAGAAAAATATTTGTGGTTTGCCTTTTGCAGTAAGCAAAGTAGTGGTATGCGTACTTCTTTACATGCCAAAGTTGTATTTCATCTTCTCACCATTGTTGTGGTTCTATTCGCCGAGCTGGGAATTTGTGTTGCAGACACAATTCGATGTAATGGTCTCATTCGATGTAACGGCACTGTTCACCTCTATCGACAAAACCCTAGCCAGAGAAACAATAGCTAACATGCTGGACATACAGAACAGACAACAAGACAGGGAACCTATCAACAAAGACTGCATATTCAAACTACTGGACCTGTGCCTCACAACACACTTCACATTCAACAACCAAATATGAACAAATCAACGGCACACCCATGGGCTCACCCATCTCTGGACTAATAGCAGAAGCGGTAATGCAAAGATTAGAACAAACAGTCTTACCGCAAATTCAAACCAATTTCTGGGTCAGATATGTGGATGAGACCTTTGTAATCATTAAAAACACAGAAATAGAGAACACACAGCGGATCATCAACGCCACACTCACAGGAATCCGATTCACTAGAGAGGAAGAAAAGGACAACCAACTCCCATTCCTAGACGTGATGGTACAGAGAAAACCGAATGGAGAATTCACCACAAAGGTATACAGGAAAGCCACACGCACAGACCAAGTCCTAAATTACGAAAGTAACCACCCCAACACACACAAAAGAAGTTGCACCAAGACACTGTTCAAAAGGGCCACAACACGCCGCAGTACACCAGAACTGCAAAAAGAGGAAGAAGAATACTTTTACAATGTATTCGCCAAAAACGGATACCCCCGCAATTTCATCAACAGATGCCTAAGGGAAAGAAAACGGAACGAGGACATGCAACAACCCAAAGGACTAACCACATGCCATACATCAAGAATATTTCTGAACTGACAGACAGACTACTGCGACCACTAGGACTCATAACAGCACACAAACGAACAGTCACTCTCAGACAACAATTCACCAGGACGAAGGACCCGATGCCCAGCATAAGCAAAACCAACGTAGTGTACAAAATCGCATGCAGGGACTGCACAAAACACTACATAGGACAAACAGGAAGACAGCTAACGATCCGCATCCATGAACACCAACTAGCCACGAAACGACACGACCAGCAATCCTTAGTAGCCACACAAGCAGGTGACAAGCAACATGAGTTCGACTGGGACAACGCTACTATTATAGGACAAGCCAAACAGAGAACAGCCAGGGAATTCCTAGAGGCATGGCACTCATCCACAGATTCAATCAACAAGCAAATCGACCTGGATTCAATATACCAGCCACTGCAGCAGACAGCTGGAACTGACAACCGGAAGCAGCAGATACAATTCACTATAAATGCTGGAGGAAACATCACAGAAGCGCTTCACAGGAGGCTTTCCAGCACTGAGGATGTCACCTAGACAGGGGAAGAAACGTCTGCAACACACATTCCCAGCTCGGCGAACAGAACCACAACAACGAGAACCCGAGCTACAAATCTTCTCACAAACTGAATCTTCTCACCATGTTGCTTTCAGTCCTATGACGGATTTATTTAGAAGGCCCAAGCTGAACTCAGTAAAGATCTTGATGTTGCCAGCTCAAGTTAAAACAAAGAGCAGATAATAACTCTACACTCCACTGCTACTAAGAAGCCAAAAATTAAACTGCGGTCGCTGCAGAGATACCTTCAGTAATGGATGTTAATTGTATAACCTTATGAAGGGATCCCTCTTGTATTTCTCTCTTATACCCTAGTGGGACCCCTTTTGTACCAAATAGTGGGTGACTAAATGGTTCTTTACTTAAGGAGAACCGGACATTTACAGAGACTTTACAACAGAACAAAAGTGCCTTTTGGCCCAACAAGCAAGTGCAGATATTTAGTCTCCATAGGAGTTACTCCCACTTTGTCGCATCCCAACAGTGCATCGTTCTGTATGTTTCTCCCTGAGGTACTTGTCCAATTTCCCCTTAAACATATTCATAGTATTCAACTTAAGTATTCCTGGTACTTGACGTCATGTTGTTCCATGTTGTTACCTTTGTCAGGGGAGAATGTTTTGTTTTGAATTTCTGATTTGATTCATTAATGTTAACTTCAAGTTCAGGTCAGCCTCACAAGTCAAAATAGTTCTTCCTGCATGCAGTATCAGCACCTTCATTTTTACAGTTTTCAATCACATCTCGTTTTTAAAGTTTTCCCTCCCGTCACAATCTGATACAGTAAATGGTAGGACCCTGGGGATTGTTGCTGAAAAAAAAAAGACATCTCGGGATGCAGGTATATAGTTCCTTGAAAGTGGAGTTTCAGGCAGAAAGGGTGGTGAAAACGTCTTTTGGCATGCTTGCCTTCATTAGTCAGAACATTGACTGTAGGGATTGAGGCAAATAGACAAGTCCCCTGGGCTGAATGGGATTTATCCAAGGATTCTCTGGGAAACTAGGGAGGAGATAGTAGAGACTTTGGCTTTGATATTTGAGTCGTCATTGTCGACAGGTTTGGTACCAGAGGACTGGAGGATTGCAAATGTTGTGCCCTTGATCAAGAAGGGCAGTAGAGATGACACAGGTAATTGTAGACTAGTGAACCTTTCTTCTATTATAGGAAATGCTTTGGAAAGGATTATGAGAGATAAGACTTATAATCATCTAGCAAACATCAATTTCATATCAGATAGTCCACATGGTTTCATCAAGGGCAGGTAGTGTCTCACAAACTTAACTGATATTTTTGTGATGTGACCAAGCATGTATATGAGGGTAGGGCAGTTGACGTGGTATACATATACTTCACTAAAGCCTTTGATAAGGTTCCACATGGTAGTCTGTTGGAGAAAATGCAGAGACATGGAATTGAGGGTGATTTAGGAGGTTGGATTAGAAACTGGCTTTCTGAAGGAAGGCAGTGAGTAGTGGTTGATGGAAAATATCCAGCCTGGAGTCCAGTTACTAGTGGTGTGCCACAAGGATCTGTTTTGCAATCACTGCAGTTTGTCAGTTTTATAAATGACTGAGACGCAGGCATAGGCAGAAGGATTAGTAAATTTGCAGACGACTCTAAAGTCGGTGGTGTTGTGGACAGTGTGGAAGAATGTTACAGGTTGCAGGGGGGCTTGCATAAACTGCAGAATTGGGATGAGAGTTGGCAAATGGAGTTCAATGCATCTAAATGTATGGGGATGCACTTTAGAAAGAATAACAGAAAGGCAGAGTACTGGGTCAATGGAAGGAATCTTGGGTTCCGGAGTGCAATATCAGGCTGCAACTACACAAAACGCTGGTATGGCCATATTTGGTATAGTGTGTGCAGTTCTGGTGCCCATATTTCGGGAAGGATGTGGAAGCGTTGGAAAAGGTGCAGAGGAGACTTACCAGGATGTTTCCTGCCTCGAGTGAAGGTCTTATGAGAAAAGGTTGAGAGATTGAACCTGTTCTCATTGGCAAGAAGGCGACGAGCGGATGTGATGGTGACATACAAGATGATCAGAGACTGAGATAGGGTAGACAGAGAAAGGTTTTTTTTTCCTAAGGTGGTGATATCAGTGTGTACTAGGGGGCATAACGACAAATGGAGGAGTGATAGATATAAGACAGATGTCAGACGCAGGTTCTTGACTCACAGAGTGGTTAGGGTGTGGAATGCACTACCTACTTTTGTAGTTAACACAGCCACATTCGGGACATTTAAACACTCCTTTAGACAAGCACATGGGTGATTTTGAAATAGCATCGGGGGACAAGCTGAGAATAGTTCACAGGTCGTTGCAACATCAAGGAGTGAAGGGCCTTTTCTGCGCTGTGTTGTTCTATAACTATAGTGCTACACAGAGCGACGGAACTTGTATTGTGGGCTCACGATCTCCACACATTCACGAGATCACTGTCACAGTGACATCCGTCACACCCACTCCATCACCGTCACAGTGACCCCCGTCGCACCCACTCCATCACTGTCACTCTGACACACTCACACTCACATCATCACCGTCACGCTGACCATCTCACACTCACTCCATCACCGTCACCCTGATCCCCTCACACTCACTCCATCACTGTCACTCTGACACACTCACACTCACTCAATCTTCCTCACCCGAACCCCCTCACACTCACTCCATCATCGTCACCTTGACCCTCTCACACTCACTCCCTCACCGTCATCCTGACCCCCTCACACTCACTCCATCACCGTCACTCTATCACCGTCACAATGAGCCTTCACACTCTCACCCTCACCGTCATCCTGACCCTCTCAGAATCTTCTATCACCGTTTCCCTGACCCCCTCACACTCACCCCATCACAGTCTCCCTGAACCCCTCATACTCACCCCATCACCGTCACAATGACCTCCTCACACTCACTCCATCAACGTCACACTGACCCCCTCACAATCATCCATCACAAAGTC
>NW_025212446.1:0-2063 GCF_004010195.1 Chiloscyllium plagiosum | reverse complement strand
CATTTAATACCTCCTCCTTATTGATTTTAACATATTGTCGAACCTCACCATATCAACAGAAATCCCCGGCTACAATCCTTTCTCCTGTGTGAACACAGATGGGAAGTATTCATTGAAGACATCACCTACTTCCTTTGGCTCCATACACAGATTGTCCCTTTGGTTTCCAGCAGGATGCAGTCTTTAGCTGGGACTCCTCTGACTATAGTCACAAAATATCTTGTAGCTTTTTCTTAATACTGTCTACCAAGGATATTTCATGGCCATTGCTTGCCCCTTATTTTTTAAGGACCCCTTGCCCTCTCTATACTTGTGAATGACTTCACCTGATTTTATTGCACTGTATGTTCTTTATCAAACTCACAATATCACTTGATCAGTATTCACTGGACTTGCTGCCTTTGTCATTCCCACTTTATTAACAAACTGGCCATGGATTCTCACTGTTTCACTTTAACATATTCCACTTTCCACATATAGCCGTAATGTGACGAATCCTAACAGTCTGACACTCACTCAAACACCGTCACCCTGACTCCCACATAATCATCCATCATCCATCACCGTCACAAGGACACACTCCATCACCGTCACACTGATCCCCTCACCGTCACTCTGACCACCTCACACTCACTCCATCATCGTCACATTTACTCTATCACAGTCACCCTAACCCCATCACACTCACCTCCTCACCGTCATCCTGACACTCTCAAAATCACTCCATCACCGTCACCCAGACACCCTCACACTCACTCCATCTTAGTCACACTGAACACTCAATCTCAAGCCATCACCGTCACAATGAACTCCTCACACTCACTCCATCAACGTCACACTGACCCCCTCACAATCATCCATCACAATCAACCTAACCGCCTCACACTCACTCCATCACCATCACCCTGACCCCCTCACAGTCATCCATCATCCATCACCGTCACCCTGACCCCTCATACTCACTCCATCACCATGACACTCACTCCATCACCGTCACACTGACAACGTCAAACCCACTATATCACCGTCACAGTGAGCCTTCACACTCACACCATCACGATCACCCTGACCCCCTCACACTCACTCCATCACCGTCATACTGACCTCCTCACACTCACTACATCCGTGTCACACTGATCACCCTCACACTCACTCCATCACCGTCATCCTAACAGCCTGACACTCACTCAAACACCGTCACCCTGACTCCCACATAATCATCCATCATCCATCACCGTCACAAGGACACACTCCATCACCGTCACACTGATCCCCTCACCGTCACTCTGACCACCTCACACTCACTCCATCATCGTCACATTCACTCTATCACAGTCACCCTAACCCCATCACACTCACCTCTTCACCGTCATCCTGACACTCTCAAAATCACTCCATCACCGTCACCCAGACACCCTCACACTCACTCCATCTTAGTCACACTGAACACTCAATCTCAAGCCATCACCGTCACAATGAACTCCTCACACTCACTCCATCAACGTCACACTGACCCCCTCACAATCATCCATCACAGTCACCCTGACCAACTCACTCTCACTCCATCACCATCACATTTATCGCCTCACACTCACTCCATCACCGTCACCATTACGCCCTCAAACTCACTTCATCACCGTCACCTTGACCATCTCAAACTCACTCCATCACCATCACATTGATCCCCTCACTGTCACTCCATCACCGTCATCGTGACCCCCTCACACTCACTCCACCACCGTCACACTGACCCCCTCACAGTCACTACATCCGTGTCACACTGATCACCGTCACACTCACTCCATCACTGTCATCCTAACCGCCTCAAACTCACTCCATCACAGTCACCCTGGCCCCCTCACAATCATCCATCAACCATCACAGTCACCCTGACCCCCTCACACTCACTTCATCACCACCACACTGGCCACCTGACACTCACTCCATCACCGTCACACTGACACCGTCAAACTCACTCTATCACCGTCACAATGAGCCTTCACACTCAAATCATCACGATCACCATGACCCCATCACACTCACTCCATCACCGTCATCCTGAC
>NW_025212445.1:6594-26750 GCF_004010195.1 Chiloscyllium plagiosum | reverse complement strand
GAAGATGAGACGTTCTTCCTCCAGGCGTCTAGTGATGAAGGAGCGGCGGTAAAGGAGGCCCAGGACTTCCATGTTCTCGGCAGAGTCGGAGGGATATTTGAAATGTTGGGCCACAGGGTGGCGTGGTTGGTTGGTGCGGGTGTTCCGGAAAGTTCCCTAAAGCGATCTGCTAGGAGGCGTCCAGTCTCCTCGCTCCTCGGATGCTGCCTGAACTGCTGTGCCCTTCCAGCACCACTACTCCAGATTCCAAATTATGTTCCTCCATAACTGGGATTAAACGAGTTATTGTAATAAATTTGTTGACTTACAGAAATTTGAAAAAAAAGCAAAAAATCTGAGAAATGTTGTGACCTCTATCTCCACAAGGAGCTTCCACACAGTATAAGGCAACGTCTCTGGGAATATATCAGCTCAGTGTTTCAAACGAGGAGCTTGCCAGCTGCCTGCAGGGACAGATCGCCGCACACTGGAAAATGCATCTACGAATTCAAAAGCGGAGAAGGTATTCTACACCACACTTGCTTTTATTGGCGTTCCTGTTATGGCATTATGACATTGAAGTTGTTTTAATCTGCTGATGATATGCTCTCTGTTTTTAGCTTTTCAACAACAATGTCTCCAGCTCACTAGGTGGTTAGCCTATCCAAGCACGAGAAGAGTGACAGCAATTCATTCAACAGCATTCTCGGTACAATTCACCACTTACAGGGACACCCAGCTGCAGCATTTTCTAATCTTAGTGTTCTGTCATCGATTCTGTTTTCATACAGATTGAAAGTACGAGGACAGATCACGCAAGTTAGCTCTGAAGAAGGGTCACTTGAAGCGAAGCATTGCCTCTGCTTTGTCTCCCACGGATGCTGCCTGGAAATTTTTAATTTGATTTTCAAATTAGGCCTGTTTTCTCAAGACTCGAGTTCTGACGATGTACTACAAATATTAAAAGGAGAAGACAGGAAAGCATGAATTGTTTCCATTGATTTTGGATTCTAGAATGTGGGAGCTTAGTGTTAGAATGATTTTCAGAGGTGTAAAGAGGAACTTTTGAACAGAAAGGACGGACAGGTTTAGAACTCTATTTCCTACATTAGATGCTGGATCAGTTATGAATTTTAAAGACGATAGTACATTTTTTGTTCAACAATAGGAAGGGAGGAAAACGCCCTTTTTCATTTCTATTACTTCAACTAACCACCATCCTTCTGGAAATGCTCTCCTCCCCAGAACCTCTGATCAATGGATTGAAATCTTGACAGAGTGTCCTCCTGCGACATTTACGTTGAGATGTATGTCATGTGCAGATGTGTAGATTTACAACGCAAAGATCATAGCAGTCCAAACACTCTCACGTTGTTACGAAGGGAGTCCTGCATTATCTGTTATGCTCCCCTCGTGTAACACATGGAACAGTCCTGTTTAAGATCCTGTATACATTTTGTTGACCTGTTTCCTAATCCGATGGAAGACCTGATCAGGATTTCATCCAATTATAAGAGCAGAGAATGGCTTGAGAGAGAGTTTGTTCTATTGATAGCTCAATCACGATTCCGATGACTGAGTTGGCAGCGAGATTTCTAACAGACTCTGCACCTGACAGCGTTGGAGCTGAAAACTGTCAGAATCGACTACACTCATTCGAATGCACGTTTGACTGTGGGCAAAGAGTTGAGCTAGAAGAAACGTACAGCAGGTCAGGCAGCATCAGAGGACGTGGGAGTCGCCGTTTCAGTTTGAAATATTTCATCAGGCCTCGAGAGGGGGAAGGGGACTCAGAAATAAATGGGCAGGGTATGGCTTTTGGAAATATATGTGAGGTAGCAACAGGTGGAAGCTAGCTGGAGTTGTCTGTGATTGATCAGTGGGAAGACTGGAAAGTATAGGTGGCAAGAAAAATGGACAGGTCGAGTCAGATCAAGGTAGTGAGATGGAGAAGGAGGGCTGTGCCTGTGATGAGGTAGGTTGATGGGAGATTTAGAAGCTGGTGAATTCTACGTTCAGGTGATAAAATTTTACTGTTGTTCTGTAGAATAGGCGGGGGGAATTATGATCAGTAATTCATTGCTTCTGTTCCCATTTGATAGCAATTGCCCGTCATGCCCGGGGAAAGTGCGGTGTGTCACCTTCCACTACTCGCTACCTGGTGGTTATGGCAGCTACCCGCCTGATGGTTATTATCGCGACTGTTGTTGCACAAACACATTTATTTACATAGCAACGTTGACTCGGTTCAGAGAGAAAGATTAGTTACACAGCAAAATACCTGGTCACAGGAATTCTTTGCTTTTTGAATAAATACGACTATATATTATAAATGGTGGCACTCCTTTTAACATTACCTGCCCAATTCCAATGGCTGCTACTTCAATGCAGTCCAAAACACGAACTTCCTGTCATGCGCTGAAAAGTCAAAATTGATTGATATATTGTGATGTGTAATGAAGTACACAGAAAAGTTTCTTTTAACGAATACTCCAGGCAGCTTATTGTAAGTGAGGATGTGGAGATCAAAAGACTTAAACCGAGACATAAAGGGTAAACTGAAAAGAGCATGCACTCCGTGACACCAACATTAGTAATATCAGTGTTATTTGAGGCAGGAGTGCAATTTACAGAACGCAGCTCCTTTGTCTTAACAGTGATACCATTCCTCTCTCTGCCGGCCTCCCCACAGAACTTTGCAGGGGCTGGTGGAGGATGAACGCCCTCAAGCATTCAGCCGTAGAGGGACAGAGGGAGGGGGGATTTTCATAGCATCATCAGACAATCATTAGATCAGAAGATGCTTCGATTTAAACTTCGACTCAGCAGTGATAGGTCAGAAGCTAAATTGTAAAGGGGACAGTGCAGAGGACTTTATCGTATTCGCTCAGCCAACAGTCAGGTAAACAAATGTCCCCAGCTTTTCACAGTGCTTGGCGTAGGATAAAGTGGAAAAGGTAACATATTATTGTAAGTTTGCTGTAAAAATTAAAATTGTCTTGGGATATATTCATTTTACTGAAAGCAGTTCCAAACATATACAATGTTTTTTTCTTAAGTATTGAAGTCATAAATACGACAACCTAAGTTACTCCCCGCCTCCCGACATGGAACAACATTCCACTCTGTTTGTCCCATGTGAATAAGATATTTATATCCTTTTATAATTTCACGGCCGTACTGATTTAATTGCTACCTATATTGCACTAACTCATTCATTAAGAAAAGGTATGACTGGAGATGCTGGAGAGTCAGAGTTAAAGACTGTGGTATTGGAAAAGCACAGCATGTCAGTCAACATCTGAGGAGCAGGCGAATCGAAGTTTCGAGTGTAAGCCCGTGAAAAAGAATGCAGACGGGCAAATGATCTGAGAGATAAATAGGGAAGTGGAGTGGGGCTTGCGGATGAGATAGATCGGAAGTCGATAGGTGGATGCAGGGAAGGACAATTGTGATATGTCGGTGGGGAGGGTGGAGTGGTCAAGTGGGAAGGAAGATGGACAGGTAGGACAGGACAAGAGATCTGTGTCAATTTAGAGTGTCAGATCTGGAATCAGATAGTGGGAGGGGACATGATGCAGTTGGTGAATTCAAATTTGATTACATGTCGTAGAAGCGCTCCGAGGTGGTAGATAAGGCTGTAGAGCCAAAGAGTCATAGAGATGTACAGCATGGAAACATTCCCTTCGGTCCAAAACTTCCATGCCAACCAGATATCCCAACACAATCTAGTCCTACCTGCCAGCACCCACCTCATATACCTCCAAACCCTTCCTACTCATATACCCATCCACCTGCCTCTTAAAGATTGTATTGTACCAGCCTCCACCACTTCCTCTGGCAGCCCATTCCATACAAGTACCACCCTCTGTGTGAAAACGTTGCCCCGTAGGTCTGTTTTATATCTTTCTCCTCTCACCCTAATCCTTTGCCCTCTAGTTCTGGACTCCTCGACTCAAGGGAAAAGACTTTGCCTCTTTACCCAACCCATGCCTATTTACCGGTCCTGATTTTGCAAACCTCGATAAGACCACCCCCCCCCCCCCCCACCTCCGACAATCGAGGGAAAGGAGCACCAGCCTGTTCAGCCTCTCCCTATTGCTCAAATCCTCCATCCCTGGCAACATCCTTGTAAATCTTTTCTGAACCCTTTCACGTTTCGCTACATCTTTCCTCGAGTTCAAATTCTCGTTGTAGGGTGGATATGACATGGCAGTGCAAGATACTCAGGATCTGCATTTCCTTGGGGGAATGGAAGGGGGAGTTCCAGTGGTTGGCACAAGGTGGTTAGGTTGGTTGCTGCATGCGGCCAGAGATGTTCTGTGAACAACTCTGCATGTTCACATTGCGTGGACAAGATATGAAGGAGAACTTTGTTGAAGACATGGGAGAGCAAATTACAGTCCTAGAAATAGGTGGACATCTGGAATGTCCTGTCGTGAAATTACCCCTGCTGGGATCAGATGCCGTGGAGTTGTCGGAATTGAGAGTAATGGATCACGACTACAACCACCCTCCGAATAGCCCTTCTCCCGCCTCCCAAATACTCCATCATACTCGGTACCCTGTGCTGACCTCTTATCCTCCCTCGATCTCATTATCTCAAACAGCCACCGGCGCCTCAAACGATCATTCCTTCTCAGCAACTGCAACCTCTCACCCTCACAGCGCTCAGCCTCCACTGGCCCTGCTGCCACCCCAACCTCACCATCAAACCAGCTAACCAGGGTCGAATGTGAGAGCATAACACAACGACTTGTAACTCAGCAAATCCAGTGCAGGTTTACATGAGAGCATCCTTGACACAAAGTAGAACACCAAACAGCCCGTTTAAACAATTTACTGACCATTTCAATTATTTCTATTTCAAGCTCATCCTTACCCTAAATCCATGCGGACAAATGGGTATTTTGTGGGTAAGACAAAATACTCTGGGCATAAAAATACTTTTGCCAATTCAATCTTTCCACGTTCAAAGCTCACTGACCTTTGCCCTAAACCTCAAATTCAAGCTTGATGACTCGAACGAATTATTCGGTTCCATATTAATTGATGGGTTTTCTTTCTTGTTTCAATTTTCTCTGTTCCTGGACAGGGCAAGTGTACCATAGTCGATATCACACTTTCCTCTTCCGTACCACCAGAATGTACATTTCCATTAGCACTGCTCCCAGGTTCAAGTCTTCTTCGCGATTCACAACTTTATATTCCTATTTCAATGTCATGCTGGCAATCAGAATTCTCTTCATCCGGTTCTGTTGCTTAAGGAGTCCATTGTCTGTTCGTGAATATTCAGTAGACCGCAGGTATGAACTGTCATGAACACAAAGCCGCGCCGGACCCATTGCGCTCGCAGTCCCACATGTTCTGGTAATAGTTTCACCCTGACTGGATATCCTTGTTTACGCACATCAATCGAATGTTTCTGTGCTCCCTTTCCCAGTATCTGGCTTTCTGTCTGTCTGCACATTCCCCTTTCAGCTCCTGCAGCTATTTTTCCAGTTTTTCTAACACATTGTTCAACTTTATTCATGCAATTGCATATCTACAGCCCTGCGACTACCACACCCACTTGCAGCTCCATTGTCTGGCCAGTCATTAATTCAAAGCGGATCAACCTGGTTCACTTTGTTGGGTTTAACCTCAGTTACACAAGGATGGTGGGGTGTACTCTTACCTATTCCTGTCCAGTTTCGGTCAGGACGTTAGTCAGACTAGCTTTCAGTGTCCGATGCATTCATTCTGCCGTACATGAAGTTTTGGGGATTGTATGAGGGATGGAATCACAGTTCTGTAAATAGCAGGGAATATAGCTGTTCAATTACTTTCGTTGGGAAATGTGTATCGTGATCAGAATCTAAGGGAAATGCTTTCAACAACATTTTATACCCATCTTTTAAGGACCAGCCGGATTTCCTTTCCTGTGACTGGTTTTCTGGTCGTTTAAAGTCGATGTGCAATTGTTCCCATGGGGCCCTGGGTTTTGGCAGGTGGTTCCATTTTACCTTGACTGTTTTCACTGCCTCGAATTGTGCGCAGAGGACACACCATTAAACAAACTTTGCCATTTTGCTTCATATTCCATACCACCCTCAGCAACACTTCATCTGATATTGCATGTTTTCTCACCAGATATGGGCCAGACCATGGTATGTTTTAGTAAGGGATTATGCCAGAAAGGGCTTATGCCCGAAACGTCGATTCTCCTTGTTCCCTGGATACTGCCTGACCTGCTGCGCTTTTCCAACAACACATTTTCAGCTATGTTTTAATAATGTTTGTCTTGTATAGTGTGGTTCCAATGCTTGCTTCTGCACCTTCCATACCCTGTTTTCCCCTCTCATTGCCCCATTTCCAATTGTTCTTGAGGATGAGAAAAGCGTTATACTGAAATACCGTCGCCTCTGGACAGAGAATCCAGAACCATGGGACACAAGCTCTCCTAACAAAAGCAGGAAAGAGAGGGAATTCCTTTCCTTGCAAGCTCATTGATCTATGAGTATTTTCTTCTCCAGAGAGAATTGGAAAGTGGGTGATTGAAGGTATTCTCAGAAGAACTTTTCAATTCTTGGTAGACCAAGGAATCAGTGGTTTTGTCGACTATCGCGGAAGTGAGATTAAGGCTACAATGAGGTCTGACATGTTCCAATGGGCTGACGTTGAAAAAGGAGGGGTCCATTGGCAGAAAACTGATTCTCTATTCCCTAAATCATATGAATCACGATACTGTTGTTTATTTACTGAAAACATTGAAACTTAACGTGCTCAATTGCAGATCTGTTCTAAAAGTGCAAGAATTACTTTAAAGTCTACAGTTGTTTGTCAAGTGTCCACAACACTTTCCTTTTCAAAAAAAGGTAAAAATATCTGACCTGTATTTGTCTGAACACTGCCGTCAAGGGAAATGTATGTAACGCGGGACCACAAGAGGGCAGGAGTCTTGTCTGGAGGAAATGTGTGTGACTTCTTTCCAAACTCAGTCTCCTATAGCAAGAAGAGAGCATTTTTTTCTCAATGAAGAGATGGTTGTTTGAAAGAACCTTGAGTGGCAAAGAATGTGGAAATCTTGTCAAGACGATGATGGAGACTTATCTCATGTTGAGGAGGTAAGGATGAGACAGGTCTTTAGAGGGCTGCAAAGGAGACAAGTGGAGCAGGACGGGTACAAAGCTTCAGTGAATAGGATTAAGAACGTTCTAGACTTATGTGACGAACAGGGGGATGGCCAGAGTGAGCGTATGGCTGATCATGGTTAGTGGAGGCAACTTGCGCCTGGAGTTGGTGGAAGATTGGAGGACCTGAATGAATACTTTACTGAAGTACTCACTATCGAGAGGGATGTTGACGTTCTGTTAATAGCGTGAAACAGACTGATGTGCTAGAGCGAGAGACGCTGGTGTTGGACTGGCGTGTACAAAGCTAAAAAAATCACGCAACATCAGTTTATAGTCGAACAGGTGTGTTTGGAAGCACTAACGTTCGGAGCGCTGCTCCTTGATCTGGTGATTGTGGAGAATAAGATTGGTGACACGGAATTTATAACAAAAGTTTACAGTGTGATGTAACTGAAATTATACATTGAAAAAAAAACCGGATTGTTTGTTAAGCCTCTTATCATTTAGAATGTTCCAGTTGGTTTCAGTTTTTCGCATGTAAATCGCAAAATCTTTTTAAAATTTACATTCTCAAGTGCACTTTACCAATTGGTGTCACGTCAACACAGATAAGGTATTGAAGGTATTAACTCCCTGTGAGGCTGCGTGTGCCACAATGGCCAGACTGATGCTAACGTAAAGGATTTACAGAATCTTACACGGATTTATGCAGTTTCTTAACGAAGTAAAATGTAATTCTGCATGTACAAATTAATCGCACAAGGTCATATGTGTACATGTCAGTGTGGGTGGGGTTTGGGGGTTTATGAGTGTCTGTGAGAGGTTGTGTGTGTGTGAGTGTAAAGGAGTTTAAGTCAGTAAGAGTGTGTGTGGGAATGTACGTATGAGAGTATGTGGGAGTGTATGAGAGAGTGTCTGTGTTTGTGTGTATGTGTGTGTGCGTGTGTGTGCGAAAGTGCCTGCCTGTCTGTCGGTATATCTGTATATGTGTATGCACAGTGCAATGGGCTCACCTGTCGTGTGACATCAATCCAACGTCTCGATTTATCCATTACGGATCCTCTGTTTGGTCACGCCAATGTTCCATGCCTCAGGGCATCTTACCTGCAGCGTTTGAGATAGACAATTTTGGCTGAGTCGCATGAGTACTTGCCACGTACATGGTGGGCGGTGTCCCCACGCGTAATGGTGGCATCTGTGTCGGCACTCTGACATGTCTTGCAGCGTCTACCATGAACATTTTGCATGATATTTTCCTGAACGTCGGGCAGTTTGCGACGAACAATGATCTATTTGAGGTTTGGTCGCTGTTTAAACGCGAGACGTGGAGGTGTGGGGAAAGTCGTGATGAGGTGCTCATCCTCAATGAGAATGAGTTGCAGGCTGCAAAGAACATGATGCAGTGTTTCGGCTCGTGGGAAGTACTGGACAACGAAAGTACCCTGTCGTTTACAGCTCACGTCTGACCCCGAGGAGGTTATGAAGGTTTCTCGCTTGGGCATGTCGGAACTGGTTATCGATGAGTTGAGCATGGTACCCTGTTCTTATGAGGACATCCTTGAGTGCGTGTAGGGAACTCTAAAGAACTGAATGCAAAGTCCTGATGGATGTGTTTCGTTCACGGGTGTGCTGTTGATTCGCTTCGGCCGGTATTTTCTGTATTATTCCTGTTTGTTCAGTTGTCGGCACAGTTCCTTGCAGTAATCTGTTCTATTCTGAATGACCATAGTTCGTGCTTTATCTGCTGTTTTGATGACAATGATGGGATTGGTTTCGAGAGCATGGATGACGTTGCATTGTGATCGGGTGATGTTCTGATCTACCTTCTGGGTACGGCTGATGAATCTGGGGGAATTTATATATTTCCTGATGGTTTGAGCATACCTGCCAAGCTCAGGACAGCGGCGCGCAGGTGGGGTCCAAGTTGACTGTCACTTTGGTCACTCCTCTACAAATCCCTTTAATGACTGTTCAGATTCGTCGATGGGCTCATAGGGAGCATTGCTGGCATCCTGAAAGAATTCCCGGAGTCTCGTACATCTGATGAATTCCTCAGAGTCTTTTGCAAGACCCAAGAGTCACCACCACCAACACCACCAACACCAAAATGGACCCCATTCTGTAAACTTTTGTTATAAATGCTGCTCCTTATTTTCGTATTCTCCACAATTACCTGATGAAGGAGCAGCGCTCCGAAAGCTAGTGCTTCCAAGTAAACTTCTTGGACTATAATCTGGAGTTGCGCGATTTTTACCTGCTGGGCCGGGTTAACGTGAGGAAGGAGGATGTGTTGATAATTTGAAAAAAAAAACACACAAAAGAATGGATAAATCCCCTTTGCCAGGCAAGATATAATATTGGTTACTACAGGAACAGAGGGAAGAGATTGCTGCACATTTGGTGATGATCTTTGTAACCTCACCCTCCACTGGAGTAGTCCCAGATGATTGGAGCGTGTCAAGTGTTTTTCCCTTGTTTACGAAAAGAAGTAGGGAATGCTGGGAATTTCAGACCAGTCAGTCTTACGACACTGTTTGCCACAATATTGGAGATGAGTCTGAGACACAGGATTTATGATTACTTGAAAAAAACAAAGTTTGATTTGAGACAGTCAGCTTACCTTTGTGAGGGGCAGGTCAAGCCTCACAAACCTTATTGTAATCCTTAAGGATGTGTCAAAAACACTTTCAAGAAGTTACAACAGTGGAGGTGGTGTACACGGATTTCAGGAAAACTTTTGAAAAAGCTTCCCCTATGGTCGGTTCATTCATGAAACAAGGATACATGGGATACACGGAAATCTGTCAGTCTGGATGCAGAATTGGCTGGCTCATAGAAGATAAAGTTTGGAAGAAGATGGAAAGTATTCAGTCTGGAGTTCTGTGACCAGTGGTGTTCGGAAGGGATAGGTTCTCGGATTTCTGTTCTTTGAGATTTTTATAAACGACTTGAATTAGCAAGTGAAAGAGTGGGTTCGTACGTTTACCAAAGAAACGAAGGTTGGTGGGGTGGTGGATAGTTTGGAGGGCTATTTCAGTTTGTAAATGGATATTGCCAGGATGACGAACAAGGCTGAGAAGTGGTAGATTGTGTTCAACCTGGAAAAGTGTGAAGTTATTTACTTTCGAAAATCGAATTTGAATGTAGCATGCAGGGTTAAAAACAGGATTCGTGGCAATGCGCAGGAGCAGAGCCTTGCTGTCCATGTCCATAGATCCCTCAAAGTTGTCATCCAGGTTGATAGGATTGTTATGAAGGCATATGGTGTGTTGGCTTTCATTAGCAGGGGATTGAGCTTAAGAGCAGCGAGGTTGTGCTGCAGCTGTACAAAACTCTGGTGGGGCCGTATTTGGACGATTACGCTCAGTTCTAGTCACTGCATTATCGGAAGAATGGGGAGCGTTGGAAAGTGTTCAAAGAGATTAACTAGGATGTTGCTGGTATTTGTGAAGGGCTTATGAGCAAAGGCTGAAGGACCTGAGGATATTTTCGTTAGAGAGAAGATGTTTGAGAGGTGACTTAATTGAGGCATAGAAGATAATCAGAAGGTAAGATAGGGTCGAAGGTTAGAGGTAATTTATATTCAAATGGTGATAAATAGCACGAGGGGACGCAGGTCTAATTTGCGGGGTGACAGAGAAAGGACAGAATTCAGAAGTATCCAGGGCTCAGGGGCCTCTATTGCGCTGTATGTTATATATACTGTAAACTGCCAACACAGCGAAGGGCAGATTGTTTACATTTTTCAGCCTTCGTGAAACAGGAGGATACAAGCCTCATGTTTCCAGAGAGAGTCTGAACTTTTTACCGCACAGGAGAGTGTCCGAGCAGCTCATATCCAACATGCAGATTGGGATTCAGGGAAGTGAGCAGTTCAGATGAAAACCAGAAAAATCAGTTCTCCTCAGTTTAGAGCTGGGGTTTGAAGTTTATTTCAAATGTTTTATCTTGACTTCTCTTGATGCTCCCGAACAATCCCGCGGACTGTTCCGTCTTCTGCACTTCACAGTTGTTGCAACTAATTTGAAGATCCAAAGGAAATACCCTTTCTCCTGAAGTTTCTCCTCATCTCTGTCCTAAATGGCCTACCCCTTATTTTTAAGTTGTGTCCTCTGGTTCGGGACTCACCCATCAGCAGAAACATGTTTCCTGCCTCCAGAGTGTCCAATCCTTTAATAATCTTATACGTCTCAATCAGATCCCCTCTCAATCTTCTAAACCCAAAGATATACAAGCTCCGTCGCTCCAATCTTTCAACATGAGCTAGTTGTGTAGTGCAGTAGTTGGAATCTTTTTTACAGAAATAAAGAAAGTTGTAGTAATTGGTGGAGGCAGCAGAGATAGGGAGTCGTACAGTTGCTGCTGGATCTTACATAGATTGGGAAGGTTGTGAGGCTGGAAGCGGTTACAGAGATAAGTAGGGGGTAGGTTTTGGATGAAGTTAGGGAGATGGGGAGGGACGTAGGGGCTGGAGCAGGTGAAAGAGATAGGGACAGTTGTCGGGTCTGGCCGAGGTGAAAGTGATAGAGTGGTTTGGAGGTGTTGGAGTTTAGAACGACAGCGGGGTGTTGGGGCTGAAGGGCCTACGAGTTAGGGAATTTGTATGGCCTTCAGGAGGTTTTGAGATCGGGACTGTTGTAGGGGTGGAGGACGTCAGCGAGATAGGGAGGGTTATAGGAGCTGGAGTTTAGAGAGATAGGAAGGGATGTAGGATTCAGAGGTGAGAGAGGAGGGGGCGTGAAGAGCCTGGGAGAGATTGCATGGATAGGGAGTGGCTTAGAGCCTGAAGTAGTTTAAGAGTGATAGGGTGGGGTATCGGAGATAAGATAGAATTTAATGGCTGGCAGAGTTGACAGTGGTAAGAATGGTGTAGGGGCTGGAGGAGTTTACAGAGATAGGGGTTGGCATTAATCTGCATTCCAAACAAGCCAGACAAATGATTGAGCTTATCAAGTCCACACTCATATACTTAGGGAATATATTTTAATATTCATCTGTTCAGATATGTTGATAGACACCTCTGGAGCAGATTGAACTTGAAGCAATCTTCCTAAATCAGAGGGAAGGACACTATAAGTAAGTTATAAGAGAGTTCTGTGTCCTTGGTTCAACACTTTTCAGCTGCTCCATAA
Organism: Chiloscyllium plagiosum; assembly: GCF_004010195.1. Classification (NCBI taxonomy): domain Eukaryota; kingdom Metazoa; phylum Chordata; class Chondrichthyes; order Orectolobiformes; family Hemiscylliidae; genus Chiloscyllium; species Chiloscyllium plagiosum. The sequence continues at coordinate 14,524 of NW_025212445.1, read as the reverse complement.
ATGACTACCAAGACGCCATAAAGTCACAAGTCGTGATGTTTGTCAATGATTGGACAATGGTCAATGCCATTCCTCATTACTCAGTCATCGAAATAGACCTTATCCAAAAGCAACAGGACTGCAAATCTTTGCCCCCCATCCACTGACACTCAGTCGCAGCAATGCCTGATATTTACATAGTGCTCTGCAGAGAATTTATCAAGGTTCATTACAAAGTACCTCTGAATCTACGACTGTCAATAAGGGCAAGGGGAACATATATATGTTCAAGGTTCGTTCCAAGCGACCCACCATCCTGACATGGTTCTATTCCTTCAATGCCATTGTTTAAATACCGTTCCTATTGTTATTTTAAGTCGACCGACAGAGGTTCACTGTGGCAGCTCGCCACCACCTTCTCAATAGCAACAAGAGTTGAGAAATAAATGACAGCTCAATCAAATTCTATGAATAAATTCCAAAATATTATCCATTTATGTCTAATCCTGGTCAGTGAGTTCTGTGTCTTGTGAGCGCAGGGGGTTGGAAGCAAAGAGTGCCTTGGTTTGTGCGAACAGCTGAAGGGGCCTGCTGTTTTTCGCAATCTGCCAGCATTTCAGAGACATGGCATTCAGACCTAGCATTGCACAGACACGGACTATCACATTCCACATAAATGAACTGTGATAGAGACAGAGGCAATTGAAATGCATTCGATTCTGACAGTAAAATGTTGAGACACAATGTGTTATTATTACCATCAAACTTATTGTGTGTGAAGATTGCACAATATTAGTACAGGGGGCAATAGATATATGCCTTCAAATTCCTTGCACTTAATAATAATCAATTTTCATTTAATAATTTGACCTTAATTTAATTTAATCTTAATACTAATGTAATAATTTTATATTTATTTCAAAGACCCTTCCTGTGATTAGTGCTGTTTATTCATCATGTTATTGTCATAAGAGTGAGCTGAATAAATGGACGGCTTTTGTGCTGACTGGACAATCGAAAATTATGTAGCATCTAAAAATGTCGAGACTTCAATTAAGGGACTTTGCTGTTTATGGTTAGAATAATGCTGAAAATATTTACATAGAAAATTCTATCACGAGCCACGCACAATGTAATTGGACTGGCCATCAATGTCGCCTCACAATTCTGTTTGGATACTGACGTTCTGGAGCGGACAGACACTCGATATGGATTGTGAGGTGTTCAATGTAAGGCGCCATCTGCCACAGGAGGCCATCACCTTTATAATACCTTCATTCAGGATCGGGTCCAAGGTACAGAATTACAGAGCTTCGATGGCACACCAGAAAAGATGAACTTGCAAGATATCCTTGTTGTCATATAATGTTTACAAATGTTAATCTGCGTTTCGATCAGCACTGAGAACTGAGTCCAATGGCCTGTCTGCCGCATGCATTTCTTGGTTGACTAGGGTTTTCTGGCACTATCCTTTTGTGACGGATTGTGTGAATAATTGTCCAGCTCCAGTGTGGAAGCTCTCACGACAGATTTTAGAGATGGCCAGACTTTCGGAGATTGTAGTGAGGCTAAGTAGCACTGTGTCTGAATTCAAGTGCTTTCCATGCCTTTCTCAACAGCTTTCATGACTGCAAAATGGTGTGTTCGCTGATCAGAACATGAATCAGACGTTAAATATGGTTGCTGAATTGTGTAATTCTTAAGTCTGTATTCTGGTAATTGTTCACTTCAAATCTTTCCAAATGAAAACAATGACGCTTGGTTTTACTGTAAAATACGAGAGAAATAAAGTGATATCTCTTAATTGTGCAGAAACTAAATTGTCCTGCTGTATATTTTCCACAGACTAATCAAGCAACAGTCAGAAATTGTAAGAAAAGCAGGATTCTGTGAGCAGGACTACGTCCCAGGCAACATTACCATCCTCTTTATTCGGTTCCCTTCCACTGACAGGACAGAGCCAGACAAAAGTGAGGTTTTGTGGGGATAGTTCCTCGGTATACAATCAATATAGTGCTCAGCATTGATAGTGGATCCTGTGACTGGTGTATTGCACTTTGTCAGGTGATGAAGGAATAAATATAAGAGTAACATATAATTGAGCACATCATCAGTAATCCACCTGCTGCAGTTAGAACACTCCATTTAATATATTAGTAAGTGTTGCCATGGGACAATCCTTGTAAGAATTAAGGTCCATCTTCACATTTTGTAGTATCCTCACCATGTTATGTAACAACATGCATGCTGAATGGGGCATTTTTTTTAACAGATCGTGCAACCAATCACAGTGGTACATAAGGTGCAGTTGGCTATCAGCAGCAGCAGAATCATATGCCGTAGTCGTCACATAGTCTGCAACCTGACTGTCCAGCACATCTCCCACTGTACAGTATCATCAAGCCAGTGATCCACCCTGATTCAATGAAGGACATTGTGAGTACAGAAGGACATGCCACTAGCAGCACCAGCCTGACCGAAATATGAGGAGACAACCTGGAAAAACTCTTTTTGTCTTCAACTATAAAACGGTACGATTTGCAGGCTTAAAAACACAAGCAAAAAATGTCCAGATCTATCTCTCCGGTCCCGCAGCATGAAGCCATAAAAGATATGGACAATAAAAGAGACCGTTGGAGGAGGAAGCTTGTCTCCACCAATGCAAACTCCAATCATTGGGGAGTACAGCATATCAGGGAAGAAATATAACTGATTCATTTGTAACAATCTACAATCTGAAGGGCTGAACAGATGATACATTTCGGCCTCTTTCACTGGACCCCAGCTTCAAAGAAGCCAATCATCAGACAATTACCAATACTCCCCACGAAACCACGAAATGGCTGCAGACATTTGAAACTGTGATAAAACTCCAGAGATTGTCACATCCCTAGACATGCTGTAATATTCCATCATGATCACTGACATCCCATATCTATGAGATAAATTGTTCAAGTTTGTCCCACAAATAAAAAGCGGGGCTCTTGCGTTGCAGCCAGTCACTGACCATCGGTGAACAGACGACCAAGTAAGTGTGAAGGAAGGTGTCAGCAATCATGTGACCAATCAGCATGTAACCCGCTCAGTGACGGTCAGTTAGTGTCCCATCATGCACACTCAGCTCCTAACTCAATTGCAAACTTTATTGAAAAAAGTGAAATTCCAAAGGGGCAGTGAGAGTAAATACTTTGAGCATCAAACCACTATTTAACAGGGTGTGAAATAGGAGCCTCAGCAAAATCATAGTCATTCTAAATCTGTGTGAGGTACTCTCCTGGTTGGAATTGTCACCAGCCAAAAACAAGGTTATTGTTTATGTCAGGAATTGGAGCTCGAGGACAGCTCTGCAGCCATTCTTCAGGAAATCGAGTGTCCGAGGCTCAAACATTCCAGCTGTTACAATGACATTCTCCCGATCATAAGTACAGAATTAGGAATGTTCACTAATTATGCCATTTCTGAAACAGTCCACTTTCAAATGCAATAAGGCTTCGAACACATCCAAGTTTAATCTCACAGGTTGCAAGCAATGTTCACAACACAGAAATACTCGACAAAAAAGATAAAAAAGAAACATGCTATCCTCCTTTGATTTTCAAAAGGTAACCATCGGTGAGTGCTCACCACTGCAATTATCAGCATCCTGGGTGCTATTATCGATCCGATATTACCATGAACTATTCACATAAATACCACTGTCATCAAGAGCAGGTCAGAGGTTAGGAATGCTGCAGTGAGTAACTCATCCGATGATGGATTACATCCCCAAAATAACCCAGGACAAAACTAGTCCATTCCACGAGCATCCATTCCCTGCAGTACTGATGCTCAATAATAGCAGTATTTTCAATATACGAGGTGCTCTGAAGAATGATTATGAGGTAGCACCTTCGAAACTCAGTGCCACCTAGAAGAACAAAGGCAGCAGGTACATCAGAAAACCATCTGTGGCCAGCACAAAAACAGCTCTGCAGCCATTCTTCAGGAAATCGAGTGTCCGAGGCTCAAACATTCCCAGCTGTTACAATGACATTCTCCCCATCTTAAGTACAGAATTGGGAATGTTCACTAATTATGCCATTTCTGAAACAGTCCACTTTAAAATGAAACAAGGCATCGAACGCATCCAGGTTTAATCTCACAGCTTGCCAGCAATGTTCACAACACAAAAATACTCGACAAAAAAGACAAAAAAGAAACATGCTATCCTCCTTTGATGTTCAAAAGGTAACCATCGGTGAGTGCTCGCCACTGCAATTATCAGCATCCTGGGTGCTATTATCAATCCGATCTTACCATGAACTATTCACATAAATAACACTGTCATCAAGAGCAGGTCAGAGGTTAGGAATGCTGCAGTGAGTATCTCACATGATGATGGATTACATCCCCAAAATAACCCAGGACAAAACTAGTCCCTTCTACGAGCATCCATTCCCTGCACTACTGATGCTCATTAATAGCAGTATTTTCAATATATGAGGTGCTCTGCAGAATGATTATAAGGTAGCACCTTCGAAACTCAGTGTCACCTAGAAGAACAAAGGCAGTAGGTACATTAGAAAACCAGCTGTGGCCAAGCTCATCTCTTCATACGTTCAGATGTGATAACGTTTGCTCATGAGTTGAAAATGCACAACCATTCATATCACACAATCAGAAGAAACGCAACACTTAGGCTGTCAAATGATAAGTAACGTGCGTGCCACACAGATGTCAGGTAATGACCACGACAAACCAACGCATCATTACCATTTCAACATCCAAACTCATTACCAATGCTGAATCCAATGGCACGAACATTCTCAGGTTTATGCAAGACAATATCGCTGCGAGAGTTAGAACATCAGATCAGAAATTAGGAATCATCTAGGTTGTAAATTTTCGCCTGTTTTGCCAAAGACTGTCCATTGACTCCGCGGTTTAAGTCAGGAATATGATGGAATAATCTCAACTTGACTAAATGAATGCAGTTCCGACACGACTCAAGCAGTTTGACATGATTTTAGAGGAAGCAGCCCACTTGAATGGTCCCCATCTGCAATCACTCCCACAATACACCACCGACACTTGTCAGCAAGTGTGAGTACAATGATACCCGTTAAACATCACTATCGAAGGTCATTACTACTCACGTCTGAACGGAAATCGGCAGTGTTAAGGAAATAGTGAACACAATTGATTTGATTCAAATGCAAGAATTCGAAAAGACAAAACTAGACTAACAGCTGGGGTCCGAATATGACTCAGTCTCCTTTGATTCAGCTGGAAAGAGATTTCATGCAAGTCAACAGGAAACTATAACGATAAGATAAATCAGAATCAAAGCAGTGATAGGTATCCTGAGGGGAGATTAAAGTGATCTCAAGAACATGTGATCTCACAAAGTTAAAATCTTCTGCTGCTTATTCCACGGTTTCTTGGAAGTGCAGGAAAAGGAACTCAGTATCGCAGAAACCTGGGAGGAGTACAGAATGCGGAGGGGCAAGAGCAAAAAGAAATATGGAAGCAAACAACTTATTTAAAACGATGCTGGCAAGAAAGATGCATCAATCTTTAGTCGATTTCTTTTCAAAGCAGAGAACGAAAATAAGAAAAGAATAAAAGGCAAACAATGGTCGCAAAATACAGTGGCAAAACGTTTGTATATCGTTCTGAATTTGAATTGAAGTTTAAAGGGACCTCGACAATATGGCCGATCGTGAAGAATCTGGAAGAATTGGCTGAAAAGCTTATCCACCCCTCCTGATCTTACTGCATTCAGGAAAACGTGGTCGGGTCAGAGCGGCAGGCTGGTTTGAATGGCAAGATTTGGGAACCATTGATGACAAGAGAAACGGTGAGTTCAGTGAAAAAGTAAAGAAGATGCACTTCGAAGGGCCTGGCAACTGAAGTCAGTCAGAGGTGTCAAAAACATTAAAAGCAGGAAAAGCGTAAAGAAAGAATTCGGAGGGCTCGAAGGTCCCAAGAAACGTCTTTGGCAAACAGTGTTATCAGGATTAAGAGGGTAGTCGGGGGAGAGTAGGGTCACTGAAGGAGAATGGAGGTAATTAATGCTTGGAGCTGGAGGAAGTGGGTGAATTCTTTGTCGAATACGTTGCTTCGGAACTGTCAAAGCAGAAGGACATGATGGATTCTGAGTTCAGAGAAAGATATGGCGACATTCCAGAGTATTTCAGTATTTAGCAACGAAGGACGAGCTGGGTATTGTGAATAGCATGCATATAGACAGGCCTCCAAGATATGACGGTATATACTCAAAAATACTGAGGGAAGCAAGTGAGTAAATTGCTGTCGACTGGTGCACAGTCTTTGTGTGCTCTTCAGTCACAGCGGAGTTTCCAGAGACGTGGAGATTAACTAATGTTGCTCCTCGGTTGAAAAAACGCAAAATAGTTAATCTAAGAAATGTCAGGTCGGTGAGTCTTATGTCAGTTATAGGGAATTATTGGAGATTATTAGAGATAGGATTGACTCACAACAGCTGCATCTGACCTGGTTAGTACTATGTGAAGCTATCACATCACTTTCCTTGTTTAAAAGATAGGAAGTAAGTAAGGGATGGCAGCAAGTGTGAGAGACGAGGATGGCTGTAGTGTCCAACTGAGTTTACAGAGATGGGAAAGTATGTGAAATTTACCGGAATATGGATTGTTCTGGGACATTTACAGGAGTATGGATTGTTCTGGAGATGAAGGAGATTAAAACGAACAGAATTGATTGAGGTTTTGATTGAAGTGAAAACGGAGCTGGACCAGCGATGTCAATATTTTGGCAAAAAAGAACATTTTAAAATAAACCCTCAATGAAACCTGGTAAAGAATGACAGCGAAACAAATTATTATATGACTTGGCTTTCTGTGTCTATTTGTAGCAGAAGTAAACTCAGGGACGTCGACATGGCTGTCAGGCACATGAGGCCTACAGATGGATCACACACTGTGACAGGGCAGTGAATTGCCTGTCTTCACAGATTATGGTCAATGATGCAGATTCAAACCGCACCAGTTGAAAAATACTTCGTGTTTTTTTTTTCAATTAAAACGTTTCAGAACGTGAGAATTTATACTGATCTGAAGCTTCTTAGAGTGGACCGCTGATCAAGAATTGATGCCTCGGCGTTGTTGGTTGTAAGGAGCCATTTCTGTTGTAACGACTTTCCTTCCGAATCAGATGCAGACACAGGTACAGAATAGGGAATACATTCAGAACTGAACAAGTCCGGGTTTACTTTACTTTTATAGCTATTCACATCGATTCTGGAAAACTTTGCCACAATGAGATGAGGACAGTCCCACACTCCCTTTCTTCCCTGAAAGTGCTCTTACCTATCGTGGATCCGAGCTCCAAAATATGATGAGAGAGATGATAGATTCTTTCCCCAGCTCGTGCAGAGTACCAAGTCCCATTGTTAGAAGAGGAAGATCCCAGCCTCTGTAATGGGGATCTGCAATTGCAGGTTATTGCATTTTTGAAACCCACACCCAACCAGACAAATCCTAGATTTTTTTCTGTGTTCAAGATTTGTCTAAAGATTTGTAGCACTGATTATATTCGCCGTGGTTGTGGGTATGTTAGCCGAGCTAGGACGAATATTTGCAGATGCTTCATTCCCTGTCTAGGTGACATCTTCAGTACTTTGTATCCTCATGTGAAACGCTGCTGTACTGCGTCTTATGGAGTATATTTGATTCCGTTTCTGTTGTATCTAGTTGCATATTGTAGTGGCCAATACATTGAATCTAGGTCGAAGTATTTGTTGGTAGAATACATAGATGAGTTCCATGCTTCTCGGAAGGCTCCAGCAGTCCTCTGTTTGGCTTGTCCGATGAATGATGCGTTGTCTGAGTCGAATTCGTCATCCCTGTCATCTGTGTGTTGCTATTTGGGAGAGTTGGCCATGGCGTTGTTTACCTAGTTGGTATTTGTGCATGCGGATAGCTAGTTTTTT
>NW_025212445.1:0-6197 GCF_004010195.1 Chiloscyllium plagiosum | reverse complement strand
CCACTGGCTTAGTATTCCTAGAATTACGCACTCATCCATGGACTCCATCAACGCGTACACAGACCCATACCCAATGTTCTGGCCACTAAAACGAACATCCATGGGTTTCAAAACTAAGTGCTATTGAACTGCAATTGCATCGGGCCACTACCTAGCCTGGGATCTTCCTGTTCTGAAAATAGTCTTTGTACTCTGCACAGGCTGGGGAAAGATTTTATGATCTTCCTGATCGGAATTGGAGCTCATTCCAGGATAAGTGAGAACAAGTTAAGGTGAGAGAGAGAGAATGTGAGAACTTCCTGATCTCATTGTGGGATTGTTTTCCAGGATGGATGCAGTTAGCTATAAGTGCCTAATGTACCGGGGTTTGTTCAGTTCTGAATGTATTTATCTATTCTATAACTATTTTTCGGTGTGCTCCTGAACTGAAAAAAGTTAGAACCGAAATATCTCCCTGCAGCCAAAAACTCCCAGGTATCAATTATTCATCAGTGGTCAACTCAAAAAACACTCAGATCATAAAACGTTCTTACTCCCTAAAATATTATAATTGAAAAATAAACATGCTGTTTCAAAAGGTGTGGATTGAACTTGCACTGTTGACCATAATCTGCGAAGATAGGTAGTTCAATTCCCCGACCACAGTGTGGGTTCCATCACCAGGTCTCACGTGCCTGGCTGTCCTGTCTCTGAACCTGACTTTTTTTCTGCTACAGGTAGTTGCAGCGCTATATCAGATGATAATTTGTCCCCTTACCATTTTTTTAATCAGGTTTGATTGAGGCATATATTTTAAATGATCTCAGATCCAAATATTCACCTGGCTGACCCAGCTCCGTTTTCACTTAAAACAGAAACTAAACCTATTCTTACTTTTGCAACCTCCTTCGGCACGTAGAATAGTACATATCCCTGTAGAATCTCCAAGTCTTCACACAACTTTCTATCCCTGTAACCTCCTCAGGCCCATAGAGTTATCCTGGTCTCTGCCATTTGCTGCCTTTCCTGAATTACTTCCTATTTTTTCAACAGGGCAAAAATAATGATAGATTTCAATAAAAGCAAACATATCAGATGTAGCTGTCATTACGGGATGGTGGCTAGTCTGTGGCCAACTGAGAAGTGAGTATTCAAAGGATTTCACCATTTTTACAGAAAAATATAAACAGGCCCAACATATTGAAGTGGTATTCCGTTTAAAGAATGGGATCAGTATCACTATGATGCAAATCAATTTCCACACTACACCTCCCTGCCCTCTCCCCTCATCCACATACATTGATCTTCTCATATATTCGTAAAGTTTGAAAACTTCAGAACATAACACAGTATAACAGTTGATCTAACGACAATAAAAGATATGACCCTCTCTCACTAGTGTGCTTTCATACAGCTGAGGAAGGACAGCATTACGACTGGGACAACACAGCCATCCTAGGACAAGCCGAGCAGATACAGGCACGAGAAATCCAAGAAGCATGGCATTTCAACTGAAACGCTATCAACAAACACATTGACTTGGAGCCCTTTTCCCACCCCTTGAGAAAAAGAACAGGAAATAGCATCACAATAGAAAATGACATCACCAACCGAAGGAAACCTAAACATATAAATATAAAACGGGCTTCAACACTAGAGCTTCATCCGGAGGGTCACTCAAGATGTTACCTAATATGGTGATGAAACATCAGTCAACGAACCTTCCAGATCAGCGAGCATACCTTCATCCAATATCTCTTCCATGATCCTATTGTTTGTTCTTCAAATTCATCTGATGACAAATTCCAGGCACGTTTACATTATGACTGGAAAAGAAAAAAAAGAAACTTGCTTTTCATATTCCTTCAAACTTTCCCCCATTCTCCTAAAACTATGCCCCCAAGTAAATAATATTTCCACCCTGGTAAAAAAAAACTTTTCGACTGCATATTCTGTCCATGACTCTAAAATTTTTGTAAACATCTATCAGGTAGCCCTTCTGCCACTGATGTCCAATTGACAACAAACCAAATTTGTCCAATTTCTCCTCAGGGCTCGAGTTCTCTTACCAGACAACATCCAGTCAAATATTTCTAAAGCCCTCTCAAAGGGCCCAACATACTTTTGGTGATGTGGGAAACGGTACTCTAAACAAATATGCCAAATGTGACCGAAATAAAGTTCTTTTCAGTTGCAACATGACATGTTAATTTAATACTCTCTGCTCCGATTCGCGCACATGAGCATGCGACATGCCTTCTGGACCACACTGTTTGCCTGCTTTGCGACTTCCAGGGAAGTGCTGACTTGTACACCTCGATTCCTCTGCACATTGAAGCTACTTAGATTTCTTCCATTTGCTGTTTCCTTGCCTCCTGCTGACGACATTCCAAAAGCATCACCTCGCAATTGCACGGAGTAAATTACATCTGCCTCTTCTCTATCCAGGTGTCCACTGACCTATATCCTGCTGCATCCTCTATCAATCATCCTCATGATCGGTAACTCGGCCAAACTATTCACAGGTCTCCAGTCAATAAATAAAAACAGACTTCTATCACTGTTCTGTCTGCTATGAGCATACAGTTCTCCAACAGTTTACCGATTGACTGCTGATCCAATTTGAATTCAACTTCTGTATGAGCCCACCATAATAAACCATATCAAATGCCTTGCTAAATTCCATATGGCAACATCCAGTCCCATGCCCTCATCAGTCACTTTTGTCACTTGCTCAAAATAGTCAATCGAGTTTGTGAGACACAACCTACCCAAATAAAGCAGTGTTACCTTTCGCCAATAAGTCGATATTTTTCCAAATGTGAGTAATCCCCTCTTTCTAAGAATCTCCAATAATTCCCTCCCACTGACATATGGCTCACCGAGCTCTAAATTTCTTGGACTGTCCGAATGTCAAGCAAGAACCGACATTAGTTATTGTCCAGATTTCTGGAACCTCTCCTGTGACTGAAGAGCATTCAGGGAGTGAGCAGAAGGGCCAGTAATTTACTTCGTCGCTTCACCCATTGTTCTCGAATTGACCCGTCATATCCTGGAGTCTTGTCGACTTCAATGCTTCTGAAAAGTCCCAGCATATTCCTCATTTTATAAATACCGAAACGCTCTGTAATATCAATATATTGTTCTCTTCACTCAGCGTCTACCATGTATTCATCCTTATTGAATACTAGTGCAGAGTATTCAGCCACTTCCTCCAGCTCAACGTATTAATTCCTTCCTTGTCCTTGGGTTGACTTACTCTTTCCCTTGTGACCCTATTCTTCAAGATAAACGGGTTTGGGATTTGCCTTAATACTATTTGTCAAATCCTGATGCCCTTTAGTAAATCTAAATCCTTATTTACGTTTTTTCCGATTTTTCTTTTGTTTTTGGAGTCCCCCGATTGTCTGCAGTTTGCAAACGCTTGGCTATTTTCCATTTTTCGTTTTGATTGAGCTCACAATTTCCGTTGTCATCAAATGTTCTCAAATCTGGTCGTTCTTACCACCCTGTTTCAATGATCAGATCTCATTTTCCTAAAAGTAGCAATATCGAGAATGATGGATGGGCTTATCAGAAAATTATCGCAGATTCATCATGGTTGCACACGTTGTTCAAGTCCCCTTACGCTTCAATTTAAATTCAGGACCACCTATAAAAGCTTCTGCATCTACACGACTTTTCTAATGTTTACCTTTTATCTTCGTTTCTTTGTTTATTTTTGTTCTCTTCATTGAAAAGAAATCTGTGAAAAATTGCTTGATGCTTCTTGCCAGCATCATTTCACACACACTGTTTGATTTCTGATTTTCATTTGGACCCAACTCCTCCACATTCCACACTCCTCCTGGCTTTCTGTATTATTGAATTCCCACTGTCTGATGTAACCATTCCTGTTCTGCGTGCTCCTAGACTTCCGGGGAGCTCTGGATTTCGCAGCCACGTACTTCTTACTTCGTGAGAACTTATTTTCTTGGAAACGCTTTAATCTCACCTTATAATACCTGCCACTGCTCCGGTTTGGATTTATGTTCTCATTATTGTTTCTTGTTCAATTGAAAGAAATCTCGTTGCAGCTTAATGAAATGAGACGAGGCCATAATAAGAGTCCAGCTTTTAGTCTAGCTTTGTCCATTACAATACTTATGTTTGCATCAAAAGAATGATGAATATTCCTTAAATGCTGCCCTTTTTCTTGCAGTCAGCAGTTGGTATTGAGTGTGGATGGTGCCCTGTGAGGAGCGTCATGATATTCATATCTGCTGGTGAGTGTCGTTGGCGGAGGAAGGGATGGATGCGGACTATTCAAGTGACCTGCACAGTCCTCAGTCGTGTTAAGCTGTTTGAGTATTGTTGGAGTTGCACTCATTCAGACAACAGGAGATTAAATGATCATATTCCTGACTTGTATTTCGGAGATAGTAGGCACGCTTTCGCATGAAATGAGAAAAGTTACTTGCTGCAGGATTCATGACTTCTGATTGATGTTCGCATGAGAGTGTCTAAATGGTCTTGGATAAACCTAAGAATGTTAGTGCCAATGGATTCAGCAACTGTATTCCCTTTGGATGTTGAATAGCGATGATGTGTGGTGCACGAAGGTCATTGTCTGGCATTTGTGTGTCACAAATCTATTTGTCACTTGTCAAACCAAGCCTGGCTGTTGTCTAAGTCTTGTTGCGTTTGGACTGATTATGTGATCTGATGAGTTGAGAATTGTAAAATCATGAGCAAACCTCATTCCTTCTGACCGTATGAAGGAAAGAGATTGCAGATAGCTGGTCTTCCAAATTGTCTGCTGCCTTGGTTCTTCTCGATGGCAGTGGGTTTAGACGTTACTGTCTCTTAAGACTTGGTGCAGTGAATCTTGCAGATGGTATGCACTGCTACTGCTAAGCGTCAATGGTGGATGGAATGGATGTTCGTTGAATTGTTAGTAATTAAATTGACTGGTGGTATCCTTGCTTAATCCTGAGATGTAATCCATCCCAGACTTTGGCGAGTCTGCAGGTGAGTTACTCATTGCAGATTTCCTGGCTTCTGATCTGCTCTCGAAGACAATGCTGTGTAAATGACTAGTCCCGGGCAATGTCTGGTCAATGATGAGATCCTGGAAACTGATAGACACTCTGATGGGGACTCATAGATAATAATGCTATTGAAAATCAAAAAAAGGACAGTTTAATTCTTTATTACCATGTTTGTCTAATATTCGTGTGTTGTGAACATGACTTGGTATTTGTCAGACTGAACTGGGATATTTTCAATATCTTGCTGTTTTTGAACATGTTCCATTTCAGGAGTGGAACAATCAGTAATATTCCCATGCCTAATGTTGTGTTTGAGAAAAATTATTTTATGGAGGTGTAAATGGTTGAGCTTTTGGCACTCACCTTCCTGAGGAATGGCTGCAGAGCTGTCCCGGATTTCGAGTTACTGACACTGACAACAATCTTTTCCTGTTTGCTTGTAATAATTCTCAACCAGTGAATACTTCACCCAGATTCTGTTTAAATATAATTATACTCAGGCTTATATTTTAGACATGCCCACATGTCTAAATGGTGCATCGATATTATGAATAATTACTCTCACTGCGCCTTTGAAATTCAACACTTTTGCAAGTGAGCTTGCAATGGGGTCAAGAGCTGCATGAGTCTTACGGGACACTAACTGACAGTACCCGAGGAGATTATTGCTGATTATTCACATTATTGCTGACACCTTGCTTCACATTCCCACGGTAGACTGGACACCAATGAGTCAGTGACTGGCTGCAATGCAAGTGCCATGTTTTTTGTATACAGGAGTCACTTGAGCAATTTATCACATTGTTGGAAAAGGGCAGTGTTTTGCCGGAATGGAACAGCTTGGACAGAGATATGGCAATCTGTGGACTTAAATTACAGTTCCCAGTGTCTCCAGCAACTTCTTGACATTATATGGATTGATTTGAATGGTCTGAACATTGGGAGTCTGTGATGCAGGGGACTACTGTTGGAGGACGAAATGAATCATCCGCGCAGCCCTTCTGGCCGAAGATTTTAAAAAAATACAGCTTTGTTTTCCCTGGTGTGCTCCGCACTCCGATAACTGGGAACGTCGTTATTGGTGGGCAATTTTCCTCCTCCAATAGTCTCTTTCATTGTCCACAATCTTTTATGACTACATTGATCAGGACTGCGAAGATAAATCTGAAGTATTGATTGTGGGATTAC
>NW_025212444.1:24819-26742 GCF_004010195.1 Chiloscyllium plagiosum | reverse complement strand
GTCTCCAGACAATGTCAGGAAACGGCCTCACTTCTTGAGTGGAAGGAATGAGCATCCCGGTGCAAAGCCTTGGGAACATCGCGCTTTTCTTGACTGTCGGTCAGGCCCCACAGGCTTCCTTTCCCCATCGCCGACCACCTCCTTCCCTCAAAAAACAGGCAGCTGCGACGCCCCCAGGCCCCGACTCTTCCAGCACAAAAGATGAGACAACAGGGATGGGATCTGAGTCAGAGACTCTGTGAGTAAGTGTATCTCCTGTGAGTCACTGGTTCCACTTCCCCCTTGCTCCCTGAGACAGGCAGAGGCCGCAGGCTCTGCTGGCTGGCGGGACAGGGGAATGGTGGCAGAGCACAAGCTGTTCAGATGTGGTCAAGTCTGGCTCACGGTGCGGTGAGCGTGTGCAGGTCTGTTCATGTACCACACCCCCCCCTCCCCTCCCTAGAAACGTCACTGCTGTTGAACCGAATGTGTCTCATTTTTTATTGCCACATTACCAGATGTGCTGCTGCAAAGACAGACCGGCAGTGGGTTGCGTGTTGGCACCGGGTCAGAAATTAAGGAAACACATTTGCCTGCAGGCGAGCCAGCTCTCATCTGAGACAAGAATTTTGCTTTTCCCTCCCCCGAGCTGATGGGAGGGCCAAACTATCACCCTGACCAATCAAAGGATACATTTTTTGAAAAAAATAGCTATCAGGGCTTACTGAGAACAGAAGCAAAATCAGAATGCTGAAATATAAGCAGAAAAATTATTCAGCAGAGCGAGCAATGTCAACAAAGCGAGCAACGGGTTGACATTTCAGGTCAACAAAGTGACTGAAGTTTATTGACAAGTCACAGTTTATATGGAAGTTGCAGTCAAACGAGTGTAGGATTGGCCGTGCTAAATTGCCGCGAGGCAGCCAGGGGATGTTACAGATGAGGTGTGTTAGCCATGGGAAATCCAGGGTTGCAGGGGTAGGGTGGAGAGGGTTGGGGGGAGATCTCTGGGAGGCATGCTCTTCAGAGGGTCAGTGTGGACTCGACAGGCCAAATACTCTGCTTCCGCACTGTAGGGATTCTTTGCAAAATAATGTTCTTGCCACACAATGACCGTCTCCAACAAAGAGAATCTAACCATCGCCCCCTTGGCATTCAATGGTGTGACCGGCCCTGAATCCCCCCACAACCAACGTCATGGGGTTTGCCATTGACCAGAAACTGAACCAGCCCAGCTACATAAGCACAGAGGCTACAAGAGCAGGTCAGAGGCTGGGAATCCCACAGCAAGTAACTCCCCTCCTGCCTCCCCAAAGCCTGTCCCACCATCTACAAGGCACAGGTCAGGAGCGTGATGGAATACTCCCCACTTGCCCCTGGATGGGGGCAGCTCCAACAACACTCAAGAAGCTCAACACCATCCAGGACAAAGCAGCCGCTTGATTGGCCCCACATCCACAAACATTCACTCCCTCCCCCCACCGACGCTCAGTAGCAGCAGTGTGTACCATCTACAAGATGCACTGCAGGAATTCACCAAAGATCCTCAGACTGCACCTTCCAAACCCACCACCACTTCCATGGAGAAGGACAGCACAGTGGCTCAGTGGTTAGCACTGCTGCCTCACAGTGCCAGGGACCTGAGTTCGATTCCAGCCTCGGGCGACTGACTGTGTGGAGTTTGCACATTCTCCCCGTGTCTGTGTGGGTTTCCTCCGGGTGCTCCGGTTTCCTCCCACAGTTTGCGATGTGCAGGTTAGGGTGGATTGGCCATGCTAAATTGTCCTATCGTGCCCAGGGATGTGCAGGTTAGGGTGGATTGGCCATGCTAAATTGTCCCATAGTGTCCAGGGATGTGCAGGTTAGGGTGGATTGGCCATGCTAAATTGTCCCATAGTGCTCAGGGATGTGCAGGTTAGGGTGGATTGGCCATGCTAAATTGCC
>NW_025212444.1:17202-21583 GCF_004010195.1 Chiloscyllium plagiosum | reverse complement strand
TGAGCAACTGCTCCCCCTCCCCACCGCCTGCTGATCCGTTTTGAATTGGCGAGGGGTGGGTTGGGCGGAAGAGCAGACCTGGTTTGAGAAGCGCGAAAGGCTCCATGCAACGTTTCGCTGTTTGAAGCGGTTTTATTTGGAGGGAGCGCTTGGGGCTAGCTTCCCATCCAGTCCCCGATGTGCTGATCGGGAGGGTCATAATCTTTGATGAATCCAGATCATGGAGCACATACAGCCGTCACGTTTACAGTGCGTGCGCTCTGATACAGGATTAGATCCTTCTGCCAGACTGTCTCTCACCAGCCTTTCTTGACGATGGGCCAGGGCAGGTAACCCCCACTTTTCGAAAGTTCGCTTTCACCCACTTTGCTTTTACAAAAGACCCGCACTACGACCTGGTGAAAAGAAACCCGAAGAAGATTTTTTGCTTTTACGAGACTTGATACTTCTTTGCTTTACGCCATTTTGGCTTACGAAAGGTCTTTTTTTCGTAAATATATTTATTCGCTTTAGCCTTACAAAAGGTTTGATAGGAACGCTTTCGGATAGCGGGGGTGGGTGGGGGTGGGGGGTGGGGAATTGGCCGGGTTGGACTCTCTGTTCAACTTTCTTTCGATGTGGAGGTGCCAGTGTCGCCCTGGGGTTGACCCAGTTGTAAATGAAACCACCTGATGAAGGAGCAGCGCTCCGAAAGCTAGTGCTTCCAAAGAAACCCTGTTGGACTATCACCAGGTTGCTGCGTGATTTTTAACTTCGTCCACTGATAACATTTGTGGGATCTTGCTGTGCGAGAATCGGCTACCAACGTGGTTTGTGAGAGGGGTGGGAGGGGTGACCTTTCGCCGCTTGATTGGCTGCACCGTCTTCATCTTTCGGGCGAATAAAAGGTGGGCACGGCCTCACCTGCTGCCCGTCGTGTGGGCACTGCAGTGGCACCACTCCCTTTTCCAGGACTCCCTGCGCATGCCCCGCAATGCCAGCGTTGGCCAGCAAGTGAGAGAAATGCTTTGGTGAAATTCTGCTCCAAGAGAGATGCCCCTGCTCCCTGGCATGCCACCCCCCCCTCCCGCCAAATTGACCTTTGCTTTAAAAATGATTTGTATCTGCCGGCTGCAGAGAGAGAGAGAGAGAGAGAGAGAGATGAAAAGGGTGTAATCTTTGGAGATAGCTGTGCCGCAAGGGGTTGGAACAAGGGTGCCAAGTACTGAGGGCTACATATTCAACATCAAAGCACTGGCACTGTGCCCGCAACCAAGCCTTTGAACAATCAGACACTGGGCAGGGCGTGCCACCACATTGAGCTGTCACTAATTTGTCTCTCATTCGGTTTGAGGAGACAGAGGGATTCTCAGGGGCTATTGGCAAGCCACTGTTGACCGTATCCACACAGGGGAGGGGCTGCCAACTGCCTTTGTCAAAAAAGGAGAAATGGGATGTGGGCACAGCGGGCAAAGCCAGCACTTTTCGGTCTATCTCTCACTGCCCTCAAACGCTGCCAGCCTGTCTGACAGCGTGGATGCTTTTCTCCCGGCTTGACGTTGTTGTGAAAGTGTGTCGTACTCCGTCTCAGCTCAGGGAGGGGAATACCACCCGCATGGTCAGGCCAGCACACTGCAATCGGAGCTCCAGTCAGCTGAACGCTTCATTTGTTTCTCTCTGTGGGCGCTGCCAAAGCACATTCAACATTTACAATATCAGGGATCTGCCCCCTAACCCGAACGTAAGGCTCCCTCTACACTGTCCCACCATGAAACACTCCCAGGACAGGGACAGCACAGGGTTAGATACAGAGTAAAGCTCCCTCTACACTGTCCCCTTCAAACACTCCAAGGACAGGGACAGCACAGGGTTAGATACAGAGTAAAGCTCCCTCTACACTGTCCCCTTCAAACACTCCCAGGACAGGGGCAGCACGGGGTCAGATACAAAGTAAAGCTCCCTCTACACTTTCACCCATCAAACTCTCCCAGGACAGGGACAGCACAGGGTTAGATACAGAGTAAAGCTCACTCTACACTGTCCCCCCATCAAACACTCCCAGGACAGGGACAGCACGGGGTTAGATACAGAGTAAAGCTCCCTCTACACTGTCCCCCGATCAAACACTCCCAGGACAGGAACAGCACGGGGTTAGATACAGAGTAAAGCTCTCTCTATACTGTCCCACCATCAAACACTCCCAGGACAGGGACAACACGGGGTCAGATACAAAGTAAAGCTCTCTCTACACTGTCCCCCCATCAAACACTCCCAGGACAGGGACAGCACGGGGTTAGATAAAGAGTGAAGCTCCCTCTACACTGTCCCCCCATCAAACACCCCCAGGACAGGGTTAGATACAGAGTGTTGGTTGCTGCACTGTGTCTCGGGGGAGGGACTGTGAGGGGGCAGTATGTTTGCAGTCTGCTTGCTCCCTCTGAGCCGTGTCGCTTTGTGTTCCCTCAGGCCGAGTGTGTTGGTCGGCGCACCGAAAGCTAACACCAGCCAGCCGAACATAACTGAGGCCGGGGCCGTCTATTCCTGTGCCTGGGACGCCAATGGGACCGACTGCGTGCAGCTCCCCTTTGATCTGACAGGTAATCGCTTCGGTTTTATCTGACACGCGCTGTCCTCTCTGTGGGGCCGGGGGCCACACTCACCTTGCCTGTCCTTCTCAGCTTTGAGCTGAAAGATTGGATCATTACTCAGCTTCTGGCCGTAGTGTAAAGACCATTCAGTCAATGGAGTCTGTGCTGACCCATTGGCACTAATCCTACTTTCCCAGACTAGGCCCGCAGCCTTGAATGTTCTTCATCTTCCACTGCTCATCCAGGAACTGTTACATCAACTCCCCTCCTTGGCAGTGCACCCCTGACCGCCCCCTACCTAACACCCTCTGGGTAACAATCGTTTTCCTCAAGTCCCCCTCCAAAACCTTTCACTTCCAAATTCTCTGTTCACCGCCCCGCATAATCTTATCCACGTCGGTCACGTTCCCCTGCCCACCCCCGAACTCTCTCTCTGCTCGACAGATGACAACCCCAGCCTGTCCAGCCCTCTTTCACCGCTGAACCGCTCCATGCTGGTGAATCGCCTCTGCTCCCCCTCCAGCACAATCCCACCCTTCCTAGAGTGTGGGGACCAGAACTGCACACAGTCCTCCAGCTGGGGCCTGACCAGAGTCCTGGACAACTCCAGCC
Source organism: Chiloscyllium plagiosum (assembly GCF_004010195.1). Classification (NCBI taxonomy): domain Eukaryota; kingdom Metazoa; phylum Chordata; class Chondrichthyes; order Orectolobiformes; family Hemiscylliidae; genus Chiloscyllium; species Chiloscyllium plagiosum. The sequence continues at coordinate 18,404 of NW_025212444.1, read as the reverse complement.
TCACCTCCCTGCTTTTATCATCTAGACCGTGATTGATAAAGGTAAATGGCCCTTATACCATCTTAACCTTCCCCATTAACCTGTCCTTCAGGTTAATTGTGGGACAAATGCCCCACAATTGCTCTGAGCTTCCTCCTTTCTGGCCGGATGTTCGATTGGAATTTGGACTTGGTCACCTGGATTGGTTTTGGTTCCTCAGAGGCGCCATCTTTTTCCCTCCTGAAGAGAGTGGCGCACATTTTCCTTTGCGGTCCCAGGAATCCGACCCAGCGACAGTGAACCGGACCCCATGCTCGAGCAGCGGCCTACCGCAAATCTTTAGCGGGGCAACCCCCCCCCCCCCCAGTTTTTGTGTTGTGCCAATGAGGTGACGTCACCCAATTGTCTGGGAGAGCCAGTTACCGCAGAACCCCAAAGCGTCAGCCAGTCCAAGTTAGGAGCCTGAGGCCTAGTCCTGTTTTCTCGGGGAATGAGCTTGACTGAAGGAGAAAGCAAGTCGTGATTTTCTGCTTTTAAAACCTAAAACAGACTCGGGGGTTGTGTTTGGTCTACACTCAAACCACTGCACATTTCATTGCCCTCCAGGCACTTTTTTTTTCTAGCCCTCTCTGAAAAAATAAATTATTGCAACATGTGGAAGAGAGATATGAAAACCAAATGGGAATTCTCTTGTAGTAGGTCTTTGTGCTAACTATGGGGGGAAAAAAAAGCATGGATCTGAGCCAGAACTGTCGAGCACAGGGGGAGAGAGGCGTTTGTCTCCACTTTATAGAAACAGAGACTAGACCGAGTGATTTTGTTTCTTTTGTGTGTATTAAGAGCAGTGTTGCAGCTCAAACGAATTTTATTTCCCTAAGGAGATCAAAGTTCATGTGTGACGTGAAGTTGGAAGGAGTTTATATTTGAGTCTGAAGTCTTGGCACGATGGATGTTGAAATCCTCGCCTCGGCCAAGATTACCGTCATGAGGTTTCCCCGCCCCCCCCATCCCATAGGGAGCTGGTGTGGAGGCACACAGGGCACACAGCAGCAATGTTCTACCTCAGGGACATGCTGCTGTGGGTCTGTGGAGGGTCAACAGCAATAGGGCCCCCCCCCCCAGCCCCTGGACATAGTCCCTGTCCAATGCCCAGAGGCCGTCGATGCCCAGGTATCCCTTCCCCCTCCCCGCTCTTCGCTCCCCCCACTCTCCCTCTCCTACCC
>NW_025212444.1:14213-16314 GCF_004010195.1 Chiloscyllium plagiosum | reverse complement strand
CCACCACTTCCTCTGGCAGCTCATTCCATACACGCACCACCCTCTGTGTGAAAACATTGCCCCTTAGGTCTCTTTTATATCTTTCCCCTCTCACCCTAAACCTATGCCTGACCCCAGGGACTCCCCGACCCCAGGGAAAAGACTTTACCTATTCACCCTATCCATGCCCCTCATGATTTTATAAACCTCTATAAGGTCACCCCTCAGCCTCCGACGCTCCAGGCTCCCTCTCCCTCCCCTTCCCTTTTCCCTTCCCCTTCCCCTTTCCCTTCCCTTGTCCCTCCCCCTTCCCCTCTCCATCCCCACTTCCTTCCTCTCTCTCTCCCCACCCTAACCCTCAGCTTTTGTCCCTTGCTGAGGGAGCCTTCTGAAAGCCTCAACTACGAGAAAGAGAGAGAGAGTGACAGAGAGAGAAACAAATGCTGGCAGTTTGCCTGTTCAATTCTGGGCAGACCATTTCCTTCTGTATGTGGCCTCTGCCCTCTAAATATGACCTCCATCCTCCGTACGTGACCTCTAACCTCCATTTGTGGCCCACACCCTGCATATGTGACCTCTGCACCTGATCTCCACCCTCTTTACGTGACTTCTACATTCTAGTACATGACCTCTACAATCCGTACATGACCTCCGTCGCCAGTACCTGACCTCTGTGCCCATACATGACCCCGCCCCCTTATGTGACCCCTGCCCCTGTACGTGACCTCTGCGCCCTCTACGTGATTTCTGCCCCATACATGACCTCTGCCCCCTGTCCGTGACCTCTGCACTCTGTATGTGATCTCTGTCCACATGCATGACCTTCACCCAGGTACATGACCTCTGCCCCCATGCGTGACCTCTGCCCCCTGTACGTGACCTTCGCACCCTGTACATGACCTCTGCCCCTGTACATGACCTCTGCCCCGTACATGACCTTCGCCTCCTGTATGGGACCTCTACCACCTTGTAGGTGACCTCTGTCCCCTGTACGTGACCTTTACCCCTATAGGTAACCTCTGCCCACTGTAATTTACCTCTGCCCCCTGTACATGCCCTTTGCCTCCTATATGGGACCTCTGTCCCTGTACATGACCTCTGCCCCCTGTAGGTGACCTCTGCCCTATGTATGGGTCTTCTTCTCCCTGTGTGTGACCTCTGCTCCCCGTATGAGACCTCTGCCACCTGTGCATAACCTTCGCCTCTGTAGGCGATGTTTGCCCTCTGTATGGGACCTCTGCCCCTCTGTGTGTGACCTCTGCCCCCCATATGTGACCTCTGCCCCCTGTAGGTGACCTCTGCACTCAGTATGTAACGTCTGCTCCCTGTGCGTGACCTCTGCCCCCTGTATGGGACCTCTGCCCCCTGTGTATGACCTCTGCCCCCTGTGTGTGACGTCTGCCCCCTGCAGGTGACCTATGCCCTCTGTATGGGACCTCTTCCCCCTGTGTGTGACCACTGCCCCCTGTGCATGACTGTTGCCCCTGTAGAGGTCGTCTGCCCCCTGTGTATGACCTCTGCGCCCTGCAGGTGACCTATGCCCTCTGTATGGCACCTCTGCCCCCTGTAGGTGACCTCTGTGCTGAAGGTGGAGGTTTGCCCGGGCTCCAGGGTGCCAGTGGTTGGACTGCCTCCATCAGACCCCGCCCCAAGACCTCTGTAAAACTGACTCATGGAATTTGATTGGCACTCGGGGGGGGGGGGGGGGGGGGGGGGGGGTCAGGCATCAGTAAAAGCCCCTCCTCCTCCTCCTCCTCAGAGTTGCCCCTCCCATGCAGCTGGAAGGCTGCTGAGGAGTATTGTCCATGGCCACAGAAGAGGGGACAAGCGGCCAAGGACAGCCTTGGATACTCAAGCGCCTCAACGGGGTGAGGCTGGGCTGTGTACTAGGCCCAGGGCAGAGGGAGCGGGTCACTTCCTGCACAACCACTCACCCTCACACCGACACACACTCACCCACACACTCTCACACCGACACACACTCACCCTCACATCAACACACACTCACCCACACACTCTCACACCGACACACACTCACCCTCACACCGACACACACTCACCCTCACACCGACACACACCCTCGCGCTAACACACACTCACCCTTGTAATGACACACACTCAC
>NW_025212444.1:0-6161 GCF_004010195.1 Chiloscyllium plagiosum | reverse complement strand
GCACTGTCGGAGGGTCAGTACTGAGGGAGTGCCGCACTGTCAGAGGGTCAGTGCTGAGGGAGTGCCGCACTATCACAGGGTCAGTTCTGAGGGAGTGCTGCACTGTCGGAGGGTCAGTACTGAGGGAGTGCCGCACTGTCAGAGGGCCAGTAGTGAGGGAGTGCCGCACTGTTGGAGGGTCAGTGCTGAGGGAGTGCTCCCCTGTGAGAGGGTCAATGCTGAGGGGTGACTGTGGGCCTTCTGTCTGGTCAGATGGCCTGGGCCTGTTCGCTCTCAGCCTTGGCCTCACGTCGTGATTCAGGAAGGGATGCTGTGCAGAGGAAGCAGGTGTTGGTTTGACTCATGGTGCTCCCTCAGATCCTGCTTCCTGCACATGTTGTAAGGGAGGGTCGGAAACGATGGTGACTGGGCTGTACTTCCTCTCAGCTTTTCGGGTCCATTAGAAAACATAGCTCCTGTCTTTCCGGCCACAGCACCACTCACATGACACATCCTCCACGTGACCTCTGAACCCCCACAAGGAATTGGCGAACGAGGGGGACCCGTTTCTGCGAGCGGGGCGGTCTTTTGGCAATTCGGGTCAAGTGTGAGGGGAGGCCACGAGGGACGAAGGGGGAGGGTGGGGTCAGAGGTGAAAGGTCACCCTTGAGGGAAGAGTGTGACAGATTAGCCAGGGGCTGGAGGCGGGGCCTGGAGATGGGAATGTCCGTCGTTTCCCAAAGCGAATGTGCCTTTTTGGGAAAAACCGTTCCACCTGCTCACTGGGAATCATGAGAGAAGCCGTGTGTCCAGAATGTGAGGCAGCGCCCACATTTCCAGTTGTCACAGGAAAAGAGCCGTTTCAGGTTCCTTTCCACGTTTCAACGGCGCGTTTCCATCGCTGCGTCATTTTCTTTCGCTCAACAGCGAGCGAAATCCTTTCGTTTCTTGTCTCGCTACGTTTACTCCCACGCAGTTTCCTTTCCAATGGCTGCGATCCGAAAGTTGCAAGCTCATTATTCCCCACCTTCCAGGCCAATCACCTCTCATATTGCCCAGGCTGCAACCCTTCACGTTTCTGCAGTGTTTGAGTGTGGACTGACGTGGGAAAAGCGCTGGTTACGAAACCTCAGGATGCCGCAACGAACCTGACCCCTCTTTGCAAGCACGATTTACACAGCTGCTGGGTCCAGGCGTTGGGGGACAAATTGAAGTCAGCGAGGGGAGTGGGTGGGCAAAAATGGAAACTCACTCTGCAGCATTGTAACCACTTGGTCTGTGCACTGGTGACTCGTTCTCGATGGGAAAGGCCTTCCGCCTGACAACAGCTGAGCGATTTGTTCCGAGATAGCAAAACAGCTTGGAGCTAGTAAGAAGTCACCTGATCTCTCCCAGTTCAGGAGGTCTCTCTGTTCTCTGCAGTAAAAGCTACTTGTAAGCTTGTGTTAGGCTGCATTGGAACAAGCCAAGCACAGCGATGACAGAGAGGTCAGAGTGTAAGCACGGTGGCTCAGTGGTTAGCATTGCTGCCTCACGGCGCCAGGGACCTGGGTTCGAAACCAGCCTCGGAGCGATGTCTGTGTGGAGTTAGCACATTCTGCCTGTGTCGCTCCGGTTTCCTCCCACAGTCCAAAAATGTGTAGGTTAGGGTGGATTGGCCGTGCTAAATTGTCCCATAATGTCCAGGGATGTGCAGGTTAGGGTGGATTTGCCATGCTAAATTGTCCCATAGTGCCCAGGGATGTGCAGGTTAGGGTGGATTGGCCATGCTAAATTGTCCCATAGTGTCCAGGATGTGCAGGTTTAGGGTGGATTGGCCATGCAAACTGTCCCATAGTGCCCAGGGATGTGCAGGTTAGGGTGGATTGGCCATGCTAAATTGTCCCGTAGTGTCCAGGGATGTGCAGGTTAGGGTGGAGTGGCCGTTCTAAATTGTCCCATAGTGTCCAGGGATGTGCAGGTTATGGTGGATTGGCCATGCTAAATTGTCCCATAGTGCCCAGGGATGTGCAGGTTAGATGGGTGAGCCATGGGGAAATGCAGGGTGATAGGCCAGGAGGGAGTGAGTGCAGGTGGGATGCTCTTCGGAGGGTCAGTGTGGTCTTGGGCCGAATGGCCTGGATTCGATGAACTGAAGGGTCAAACAGCAGGCAGCTCGCAGATTGAATGGGGGTGTTCCGTTGAAGAGCAGTGATTCATCTCTTGATCCACGCAGCACCTCTGACTGAGCTAACTGGGACAGGCAACTGAGAAGACTCCATTATCTGGGTCCTTCCACTCTTGGTCTCGGCCAAGTCACGAGTCGGGGCCACCAGCCTGTCGGTTTGCACCAGAAGAGATTGGCATTCAACCTCTCAGGCTCCCCCATTCAATCCGATCCTGGCTGATCCGACATTCCGCACATTCCTTTCCCTTTCCCTTCCCCATAACCCTGGATTCCCTGACTGATCATGGAAAGATCGATCTCAGCCTTAAATAGACACAAGGACTCTGCCCCCACAGCTCTCTGTGGCACGGAGCTCCAAAGAGTCACAACCCTGTGAGGGAAGAAATTCCTCCTCTTCTCAGTCTGGAATTGGTGCCATTTTATCCTGAGGCGATACTGTCTGGTCCTGGACTCTTCCATGAGGAGAAATATCCTCTCAGCATTTACCCTCTCAAACCCTTTACAAATCCAACATGTTACAATGAGATCACCTCTCATCCTTCTAAACTCCAGTGAGTAGAGTCCCAAACTGTTTAACCTTTCCTCATAAGACAATCCCTCCACACCAGGGATCATTCTCGTGAACCTTCTCTGAACTGCCTCCAGTGAAATGATACCTTTCCTGCCCACATCCACCACATCCTCTGGAAATTCATTCCACACGTGAACCACTGTCTCTGTAACACCCTTGTGTTTTTTTTTAAAACTCTTTCTCCCCTCACCTTAAAAATGTGCCCCCTACTTTTGAAATCATCTACCCGAGGGAATAAAACGAAGCACATTTCACCCTACTGGTACCCCCCCCCGCCCCCCCGTGATTTTATAAACCTCTATCAGGTCGCCTTGCAACCTCCTACGCTCCAGTGAAAAAAACGCCTCAGCTTTTCTTCCCAATTTAAACCTTTCCTTCAATAAGGAGCTGGGGGTTGGCGGGAGGCGGTGGGGGGGTAACCAGAACTGCCCACAGTGCTCCTGATGTGGTGTCTCCAGCACAGTTTGCTGGCTTAATCCTTCTCGGCTGTCGCCAGGTCCCCGCTCCTGCCCCCACCCACCCCAAACAAGGCCTCAGGCATGTTCTGTCAGCACTGACGGGCTGAGATGAGCAACTTCAGCAGGAATAGCTCCAGTTCCCTCAACTCACCCCTTTGAAAAGACAGAGCCATTGATTTTTTTTTTTGAACTGCGGCTATTGGCCTGGAAGACACTGCAGGCTTTGTGCTGCTGACCCGCACGTACTCACTGACTGGGCCGTACCACAGCTGGCAAGGCTTACAGCAAGGCGGATGCTGGATGGTTGGCTTTACAAGGGGGAGTGGAGGACAGGTCACTGACGTTTCAGCGACTGGACGTTCTCCAGAAATGGCTGCCCTGCTCCCTCAGAGCCCTCATTCATTCGGGAGGATTCATTCAGCACTCGATTCAGTGTTTAACCCCCGCCTCTCCACTGGGGCGTCGCATTTGCTCCTGTCGCCTGTTCCTCAAACCCAGTCCGTTCTTTGAATCAAGCAGCGCCGACACAGACCCTTCGGCCCAACCAGTCCGTGCCGACCCTCATCCCAAACTAAACCAGTCCCACCTGCCTGCTCCTGGCCCTTATCCCTCCAAACCTTTCCTATTCATGTCTTTATCCAAATATCTTTAAAACATTGTAATTATGCCCACATCCACCACTTCCTCAGGAAGTTTATTTCACACACAAACCACTCTCTGTGTAAAAATAATTGCCCGTCATGTCTTTTTTTAAAATCTCTGTCTTGTCACCTTAAATGTATATATATATCCTCTCGTCTTGAAATTTGCCATCCTCAGGAAAAGATAACTACCATTAATCTTATCTGTACCCCTCACAATTTTATAAACCTCTATATAAGATCATCTCTCAACCTCCTACGCTCCAGCGAGAAAGATCCCAGCCTATTCAGCCTTTCTTTATATCATAAATCCTCGCTACTTGGTAAATCTTTCCCGAACCCTCTCCAGCTTAATAATATCCTTCCTATAACAGGGTGACCAGAACTGGACACTGCGCTCCAGACGAGACCTCACCAATGTCCTGTATAACCTCAACATGACGTCGCCAACTCCTACACTCAAAGGGCTGAGCAATGGAGATCCCCTCTCCCTCCCCCCGATCGAGGTCAAGTGTAAAGAAACAGCGCCATCTTTAGGTGGAGGTACTGAGAGGGCACTCGGAGGTGGAGTGAGGCAGAGGTGCTCAACCTCCCTCAACGTCAGGAGCCCTGAGTCAAACATACTGAAGAAAGTGCGCCATTGACTCGTTCCCCTCTCATCTCTGAAAGAACAATGAAGTTTCTGATCGTCCTCTTATAGGAAGGACGATCAGCTGGAGAGGGTTCAGAAGCGATTTACCAGGATGTTGCTGGGAATGGAGGGTTTGAGATATAAGGAGAGGCTGGGACTTTTTTTACTGGAGCGTAGGAGGCTGAGGGGGTGACCTGATAGAAGCTCATAAAATAATGAGAGGTATAGAAAGAGTTAATGGTACTTATCTTTTCCCTTGTGATGGGGGATTTCAAGACGAGGAGATACGTTTTTAAGGTGAGCGGACAGAGATTTTGAAAAGACGTGAGGGGTCATTCCTTTTGCACAGGGAGTGGTTTGTGTGTGAAATGAACTTCCTGAGGAAGTGGCGGGCGTGGGGACAACGTTGAAAAGATATTTGGATAAGGACATGGACAGGAAAGGTTGGGAGGGAGACGGGCCCCAGATGGGACTAGTTTAGTTTGGGATGAGGGTCGGCACGGACCCGTTGGGCTGAAGGGTCTGTCTCCATGCTCTCTGACTCTATGAAGTCCCGTAAAACTTGATGCCTCTCTGTTTGTGCTCCGGCTCCTTCTACTGCTCCTGGGTGCTTAAAACAGCTTTGGAAAACATCTTCAGATGCTCACGAGAAACCCCAGTTGGGAGTAGGCTGAGAGCAAAGGAATAGGCCATTGGCCCCTCAAGCCTGATCCCCTGTACGAGACCCTGGCTGACCCCTGTGCCACGTTCCCCCACTATCCCACTCCCCTGCTCCCCCACCCCTCCCAACTTTTCCCTTGTGCTGCTGTCAATATTCTGTCTCTCTTGAACCCACTCAACGACGGACAGCCCACAACTTGCTAAGGTACTTTCCCTTCAGAATTTGAATTCAATGATGTGAATGTATTTGATGATCCCAAATGTTTCTGAGCCTTGCTCCGACACGTTTGCATCATGCGTGCTTTCGTTCCGGCTTTCGAGCTGAGCGATATTTGTTTTTCTATCCCACTCGACGCGTGTTGGCCCCTCCTCCGCTGCACCCCATTTGCTTCAAACTGCTGGTTTCATTTAGTTGTCGGCCGTGGGGTCTGTCGGGGGGTGGGCCTCACTGTTCACTCACTCAGCCATGGGATGGTGGCGGCTGGGATCACCGAGAGGGTGGCCCCGTGTGCAGGTCAAAGGTCACGCCGGCGCCTCATGGCTGCTCTCCCAGCATTCCCCGTGCGGTCAGGTCGCGATCGTTCCTCAGCCCCAACTCGGGGCTGTCTCTGCACGGGGCGACATTTCTGAATGGGATTGGGTTTGGCCGGGAATCGGGGCGAATGGTACCCATGAGGCAGTTTGTTCCGAGCAGAGACGCGTGGCCGTTGACTGTGTGTTGTGTTTTCCCGCAGGGAACCGGCTCCACAACGAGACGGAAGTCCTGGAGTTCAAATCCAACCAGTGGTTTGGCGCAAGTATCCGATCGTCCAATCGCACGATAGTGGTGAGTCGCAGGTGGGCGGTGGGGATGAGGGACGTTACACACCACTGGGTCCATTCAATCAGAGACTGGGGTGGCACAGGGGCTCAGTGGTTAGCACTGCTGCCGGGTTCGATTCCAGCCTCGGGTGACAGTCTGTGTTAAGTCTGCAGATTCTCCCTGGGTGTGAGTGGATTTCCTCTGGGGCCTCTGGTTTCTTCCCACAGTCCAAAGATGTGCAGGTCAGGGTGG
>NW_025212443.1:20036-26737 GCF_004010195.1 Chiloscyllium plagiosum | reverse complement strand
AGCAAGTGATTGAGGAAGATAACTGGAATGTTTTTATTGCAATGAAAATAAGGGCATTTTGTTCCAGTTGTACAGAGGATTGGTGTGACGTGTGGTTCCAGTCTCCTCATTTAAGAAAGGGTATAAATGCATCAGAAATGAAACGTTGGCTCAGCTGATACCGGGAAGGATGAGTTGTCTTGTGAGGAAAGGGTTAGACAGTCTTGACATTGCAGTTCAGAAGAATGAGAGGTGATCTTATTGGAGGAAGTAAGTGAGGTGAGATCGCTGGACCTTGAGGAGCAGATAAATAAAGAGGCCTGAGATAGGCAAAAGAGGGACTGATGTAGCACATTGTATATTTTTGGCAGCACAGACTTTTTTAGATGAGGTTAGATTCCTTACAGTGTGGAAACAGGCCCTTCGGCCCAACAAGGCCACACCGACCCTCTGAAGAATAACCCACCCAGGCCCATTCCCCGACCCTATATTTACCCCTGACTAATCCACCTAACACTACGGGTAATTTAGCACGGCCAATTCACCCTGACCTGCACATCGTTGGATTGTGGGAGGAAACCGGAGCACCCGGAGGAAACCCACGCAGACACGGGGGAGAATGTGCAAACTGCACACGGACAGTTGCCCGAGGTGGGAATCGAACTCGGGTCCCGTGAGGCAGCAGTGCTAACCACCGTGCTGCTAAAGGGCCTCATCTGAACTGTATGAGCCTACACCTAAACAGGGACTGACTATGGAATTCTAGTTCACGAGTAATAAACGTCAGTATGCAGGGGCAGCATGTGGTTTACAAAGGCTAATTACTAAGAGGAATTGAACGCTAAAAGTAGGCTGTCATGCTTACACAGGCCATTGGTGAGACCGCCTCGTGAATACTGCTTGCTGTGCTCTTCCAGCACCACTGATCCAGAATCTGGTTTCCAGCATCTGCAGTCATTGTTTTTACCTCTGTCATGCTTACACAGGCCATTGGTGAGACCGCCTCGTGAATACTGCATGCAATTGAATCACCTGATGTAAAGGAGGGTGCAAATGCATTGGAACCATTTCAGAAGGGGATTGATGCCTGGAAAATGCAGCTCATCTCACGAGGACAGATTGGACCAACTGGACTTGTTTCCACTTGAGTTTAAAAGAGGGATGTCTCGATTAAAAGCTATAAGATCCTGAATGGTCTCAGCAGGGTGGATGGGCCAATCCAGAATGAAGGCACAGGGTTAAAAAAAATGACAAGTCGTCCTTTTAGATTAGAGATGAGAGGGTTTTGTCCTTCCTGAGGGTTGCATGACTTTGGGACTTGCTGCGTCAGAGAGTGGAGGAACGGGAGGGGGAGAGAGGCTGGTTGTTAAACACACATCGTCAATAGAACTCATGATGGACAGGAGAGTAATCGAGGGTAATCGGAAGTCAACGGGAAACGTGGGTGCAGACCGTAGAGGCTGGGTGGACTATTTCTCATACCATTTCATACAAGATCCCAAAGGAACTTTGCAGGATGGTTGCAGAAAGTGTATCTGCCCTGTTGGGGTAGACCGGAATGAAGGGGGACAGTTTTAGAATGAAGGGGTCTCCCCTTTACAACGGAGGTAAGGGGAAGTGTTCTCCCAGAGGGTGCTGAGAGCATGCGAAAGCTCTCCCCCTGAGCGGTGGGGTCAGTGGGCATGGAGTATTTTCATACCAGAGGTGAAAAGATGGTTCACATTATACAATTGCTTCAGGCCATTTACCTATCACCGAGCCCCCTGCCCAGATTTAGCTACACACCTTAACTCCATGGCTAACCCATACATCGCTGAACAATTTAGCACGGCCAATCCACCCTAACCTGCACATCTTTGGACTGTGGGAGGAAATCAGAGCACCCAGAGGAAACCCACGCAGACACGGGGAGAGTGTGCAAACTCCACACAGACAGTCACCCGAGGCTGGAATCGAACGACTGAGTCACCGTGTTGACAAAGGGCTCAAAGGTTTTTGGGAAAGTGGAGTTGAGGCTGCAATCAGATCAGGCATGATTCCGAGAGGCTGAGTGGCGTACTCCTGCTCCTTATTCATAGCTTTGGCCGAGTTATAGAGCCATACAGATGTACAGCATGGAAACTTCGGTCCAACCCGTCCATACGACCAGATATCCCAACCCAATCTAGTCCCACCTGCCAGCACCCGGCCCATATCCCTCCAAACCCTTCCTATTCATATACCCATCCAAATGCCTCTTAAATGTTGTAATTGTACCAGCCTCCACCACATCCTCTGGCAGCTCATTCCATACACGTACCACCCTCTGTGTGATTTCAAGTTTCACAACATCTTTCCGATAGGAAGGAGACCAGAATTGCACACAATATTCCAACAGTGGCCTAACCAATGTCCTGTACAGCCACAACATGACCTCCCAACTCCTGTACTCAATACTGTGACCAATAAAGGAAAGTTTACCAAACAGCAGCTACACTCCCCTGTCTGTGCATGACTCCACTTTCAAGGAGGTAAAAACAATGACTGCAGATGCTGGAAACCAGATTCTGGATCAGTGGTGCTGGAAGAGCACAGCAATTCAGGCAGCATCCGAGGATTTTGCCTGTCCTCGGATGCTGCCTGAATTGCTGTACTCTTCCAGCACCACTGATCCAGAATCCACTTTCAAGGAGCCTGTTTTCCAAGGTCCCTATTCCTAGCCCTAACCCCAACCCCAACCCTTAGTATATTTCCAATTCAGAATTAAAGCAGGGAGGCGAACAGTAGATCTCGTGACTGTGTTGCTCGTGTTTCCTGTCATGGATAGATGTCCCTTTCTGAACAGGGTCAGCGTGGAAGAGAGATGTTAATTGAGAGCATTAATGAACACTGGTGTGGAACGGCTGACAGTGCTGAACGTGACACCTCATGAAGCAGCGAGCAGCTGGCAGATTGTGAGGGCTCTGTGGAAGATGCAGCATCGCTGGGGAGAGGGAGCATTAAACTCTCCGGGCTGTGGGTTCAGTTCCTCTCTCTGTCGCGTTCTGCTCTGACAGCCCCACTCCAGGAAAAATCTCAGCACGAATCCGGGGCTAATTGCTCCCAGTTGCCAGTGCCAAGGGAGTGCCACCCGGCCAGAGCTGTCCCCTTTTCAGATGAAACACCAGTCTGAAATGGCCCCTCAGGTAGGAGCAGGAGATCCCCCAAGGCAGGACATCCCTTTCTGGTGTCATAACCAATATTACAAGTGAGAACAAACAATTATAGAGTCATAGAGATGTACAGCACGGAAACACACCCTTCGGTCCAACCCATCCATGCTGACCAGATATCCCAACCCAATCTAGTCCCACCTGCCAGCACCCAGCCCATATCCCTCCAAACCCTTCCTAATCATATACCCATCCAAATGCCTCTTAAATGGCATGCCTCTCATTTTTATGAACCAGCATAATTCACCCCTCAGCCTCCGATGATTCAGAGAAAACAGCCCCAGCCTATTTAGGCTGTCCCTACAGCTCAAATCCTCCAGCCCTGGCAACATCCGTGAAAATATTTTCTGAACCCTTCCAAGTTTCACAACACCTTTCGAATAGGAATGAAAGCAGAATTGCACGCAATATCCCAACAGTGGCCTAACCAATGTCCTATACAGCCGCAACATGACCTCCAAACTCCTGTACTCAATACTCTGACCAATAACTGAAAGCATACCAAACGCCTTCTTCACTATCCTATCTACCTGCGACTCCACTTTCAAGGAGCTATGAACCTGCACTCCAAGATCTCTTTGTTCAGCAACACTCCCTAGGACCTCACCATTAAGTGTATAAGTCCTGCTAAGATTTGCTTTCCCAAAATGCAGCACCTCGCATTTATCTGAATTAAACTCCATCTGCCACTCCTCAGCCCATGTTACCTGGATTGGAGCGCTGTTTGTAGGAGATTGCTGTGCACTAATGGGTTGTCTAATCCCTGTATTAAAACAGGGAGCACCTCATCAGCTGTGAAAAACCTTAGGGACGTCCCAAGGACGCTATAGAAATGCAAGCTGTCCTTTTCCCCCTTCCCCATTCCTTTCTTCCATTATATGACTCCTCGCCCCGTTTCCCCCACCCCACACCCAATCCCTGGTGGATCCATTTTCAGTACCGAAGTGTTGAATTTCTCCTGGCCTTCCGGACACAATGAAATAGCGCAATCGGCGAAAGGAATTCGGAAACGTGCACCACATAGTGGCCAGGTCCCGGAATTGCAGCGTGACTGTTGACATGGCAATAGCTACACGCGGCTGCGGGATCTTCCAACACCAATCCTGTTGGTGAGACCCAGAGCGTAAGGGACAAGAGGAGCCTTGAATCTCAAATGAGGTCCTGGCTCATCTGCATCTTAACTACGGCAGGTCCGGCAGCATCAGGAATAAGGTTTGATGAAGGGCCTTTGCCTGAAACGTTGACTCTCCTGCTCCTCAGATGCTGCCTGACCTGCTGTGCTTTTCCTGCACCACCCTCTCGACTCTGATCTCTAGCATCTGCAGCCCCGCACTTTCTCCATGTATCTTAACTTCACTGGTCTGTACCCTTCCCCGATCAAGGTGTGATTAATCAGTAGACAGTTTCCTGGACTTTATTAACAGGGGCATTGAGTGCAGAGTAATGAGCTTGATACTAAATTGTGTAAGATACTGGTGTGGTCCTCAGCTGGAGCATTGTGCACCACTTGGGGGTGGGGGAGGGGTAGGATTTAGTATTCCGAACAGAGTCAGAACTTGCATTTCGTACGTGGCAATGTGGATTTCAGCTTACAATCAGACTAGCTCCGGTCTTATTGAATGCAGAGCAGGCCAGAGGGGCTGAATGGCCTCCTGCTCCTGATTCCTGTGTAGCTCTGGGTGGGCAGAGAGAGTGCAGGGAAGGTTCGGGAGATGAGCAACCCCAGCGATGAGGGTAGACAGTCGGGCCTATTTCACTCGGAGGACAAGGAGGTCAAGCGAAGATTGGATCGAGGGGGTCAAAATGGCGGAGGCAGAGTCCAGAGGCAGACACCAACCCCGTTAGAAACGTTCAAACCCCTGGTGGGACTGGACTGGCTAGATGCAGGAAGAATGTTCCCCATGTCAGGGAAGAATGAGAGGCATGAGAATAAGGAGTAAGGCCTGAGGCGAGGAAGCACTTCCTCACTCAGCGAGTGGTGCAATTCTCTCGTACAGGAAGCTGTTGGGGTCAGTTCGTTTGATGTATTCGAGGGGGAATTGGGCACGGCCCTTACAGCTAAAGGGATCACGGGGTATGGAGAGAAAACGGGAACGGGATACTGAGATTGCATGATCAACCGCCATCATATTGAATGGTGGGGCAGGCTCGAAGGACCGAATGGCCTACTCCGGCACCTGTTTTCTACGTTTTTTTATGTTTCCACATTTCGGGAAGGATCGAGAATTCGAGGAACTCACATTTAAAGTGAAGTGAAGCCAAGAACTGTGGATGCTGGAGGTCTGGAACGAAAGCAGACATTACTGGAGAAACTCAGCAGGTCTGGCAGCATCTGTGGAGAGAGAGAGAAAGAGAAAGAGAGAAAGAGAAAGAGAGAGATTGAAAGGGAGAGAGAAAGAGAGAGAGAGAGACACAGAGAGAGAGAGACACTGAGACAGAGAGAAAGAGAGAGAGGAGAGAGGGAAAGAGAGAGAGGAGAGAGGGAAAGAAGAGAGAGAAAGAGAGAGAGAGAGAGAGAGACAGAGAGAAAGAGCAATGACCTTTCTTCAGAACTGGACTCAAAAGGCTAACTCTGTTTTTCTCTCTCTGTCAACGGATGCCACCAGACCTGCTGAGTTTCTCCAGCAATTTTGGTTTGTGTTTCAGATTTAAGATGATTGGTAAAGGAAGCGATGGCGACAAAGGGGAGAGAGATTCTGACGAAGGGAATGGTTCAGGTCTGGAGAGAGTGGGATGGCGACGCCAGTTTGGGCACTGCAGCT
This sequence comes from Chiloscyllium plagiosum, assembly GCF_004010195.1. NCBI lineage: Eukaryota > Metazoa > Chordata > Chondrichthyes > Orectolobiformes > Hemiscylliidae > Chiloscyllium > Chiloscyllium plagiosum. The sequence continues at coordinate 20,805 of NW_025212443.1, read as the reverse complement.
TTCAAGAAGGAGTTACAGCTTTAACCCGAAGAGGGAGAAGGAGCAGGATTCTGGGAGTTACGCGGTGGACTGAACCCCCTCCCTCCTTCAGTGTTGCACAGTTCTGGGAATACAGAGGCTGCTGGAAATAGGTGGGGGCGCGGGTGAGGGGAGATGTAGTGACACTGTCAGTGGTCAAAGTAACCCAGGCCCCAGGCTGATCTTATGGGGACGTGAGTTCAATTCCCACCGATGTCGAAATTTAGATATAATTAACATCCGGATTTGATAGTGACCACATGGCGAGGGTTGTAAAAATTCGTCAGGGAGGGAAATCTGCCGTCCTTACCTGACCTGGACCTTTATCTGATTCCAGATCCACAGCAATGTCGTTAACATTTAACTGTCGTCAGGGCAATTAATATTGTGCCCCACTAAATCCCATGAGCAAATTGTATTTTAAAACCCTGAAATGGAAACAGAAAGCCCATGTGTAGAAGTGGGTTAAAAATCACACAACACCAGGTTATAGACAATAGACAATAGGTACTGGAGCAGGCCATTCGGCCCCTTCGAGCCAGCACCACCATTCATTATGATCATGGCTGATCATTCCTAATCAGTATCCTGTTCCTGCCTTATCCCAATAACTCTTGATTCCACTATCCTTAAGAGCTTTATCCATCTTTTTCTTGAAAGTATCCAGAGGCTGGGCCTCCACTGCCCTCTGGGGCAGAGCATTTCACACAGCCACCACTCTCTGGGTGGAGAGGTTTCTCCTCATCTCTGT
>NW_025212443.1:16605-19443 GCF_004010195.1 Chiloscyllium plagiosum | reverse complement strand
CCCATAGTGTTCAGGGATGTGCAGGTTAGGTTGGATTGGCTGTGCTAAATTACCCCATAGTGTTCAGGGATGTGTAGGTTAGGGTGGATTGGGCATGCTAAATTACCCCATAGTGTTCAGGGATGTGTGGGTTAGGATGCACTGCACACCCCCTTCCACAAACGGAGCACTTCGGCCCTCAGTGTTGTACCAGCCTTCTATCCTACTTTAAGAACAGACTAACCTATATACCCTTCATTTTACTATCTTCCATGCGCCTATCCAGCCGTCAAATGTCCCTCATGTCTCTGACTCTACTCCCACCGCTGGCAATGCATTCCGCACACCCACCACTCTCTGTGTAAAGAACCTCCCTCTGACATCTCCCCTAAACCTTCCTCCAATCACCTTAAAATTATACCCCCTCGTGATAGACATTTCCGCCCTGGAAAAAAGTCTCTGGTTATCCAATCTATCTATGGCTCTCATCATCCTGTATCTCTATCAAATCACCTCTCATCCTCCTTCTCTCCAATGAGAAAAGCCTTAGCTCCCTCAACCTTTCTTCATAAGACATGCCCTCCAGTCCAGGCAGCATCCTGGTCAATCTCCTCTGCACCGTCTCTAAAACTTCCACATCTTCCCTATAATGAGGTGACCAGAACTGAACACAATATTCCAAGTGTGGTCTAACCAGGACTCTTGTAGAGCTGCAGCATAACCTCGTGGCTCTTAAACTCAATGCCCCTGTTAATGAAAGCCAACACACCACACGCCGCCTTAACAACGCTATCAACTTGGGTGGTAACTTTGAGGTATCTATGAAAATAGACCCCAAGATCCCTCTGTTCCTCCACACTGTTCCTGCCTTTAACCCTGCATTCTCTATTCAAATCCGACCTTCCAAAATGAATCACTTCACACCTTTCCAGGTTGAACTCCATCTGCCATTTCCCAGCCCAGCTCTGCATCCTGTCAATGTCCCGTTGCAACCTAGAACAGCCCTCCACATTATCCACCACTCCACTAACCTTGGTGTCATCGGCAAGCTTCCTAACCCAGCCTTCCACTTCCTCATCCATGTTATTTATAAAAATCACAAAGAGCAGAGGTCCCAGAACCGATTCCTGCAGAAAACCACCATCTACCACCACCCTCTTGCATGGGCCAGCCAATTCTGTATCCGGACAGATAGGTTTCCCTGTATCCCATGCCTCCTTACATTCTGAATGTGCCCACCATGGGGAACCTTATCAAAAGCCTTGCTAAACACCACATCCACTGCTCTAACTTCATCACTGTGTTTTGTCACATCCTCAAAGCTGCTTTGCTCTAAATGGCTGGTCGTGACTTAAATGTTTTACTGTTTTAAATAAATTAATCCACAGCATTCATCAATCCCTGATGAGTGGCTCACTGCTGCCTCCCAGCGCCAGGGACCCGGGTTCGATTCCACCCTCGGGCGACTGTCTGTGTGGAGTTTGCACATTCTCCCCCCCGTGTCTGCGTGGGTTTCCTCCGGGTGCTCCGGTTTCCTCCCACACTCCAAAGGTGTGCAGGTTAGGGTGGATTGGCCTCGCTAAATTGCCCCATAGTGTTCAGGGATATCCGTTATCCATGGGAAGTGCAGGAATAGGTCTAGGTCTGGGTGTGAAGCTCTTTGAAGGGTCGGTATGGACTAGTTGGGCCAAATAGCCTGTTTCCACACGAGGGATTCTAAGAGTGTTTTCACAGAAATGCAGACCTGCCTCTCATTCACTGAAGTGGCTTTCCCCTTTCTCTGTTAGACGTTGGATTTGCCAAGACAACAACTCCCAGGAAAGGGGTGAAAGAGCATTTCGCTCCCTCTCCACTCGGAGCCAGCGAGAGAGAAAGAGAGAGATGGCGGCTTTGTTTTGCGTGGTGGATGGTTCTGGTGTTTTTGCCCACATGCCAGTGTGGGGCCACCTGCCCAGGGTACAGTTGAAAGGATGTTACTACACTCCGCTCCCCTGAGCCCACAACTACTGTCGCCAGTTCAAAAGCCAAACAAAAGACTGCTTCTGGGCAGAATCACCTTGGGCCCACACGTGGATGGTGCCAATGTGTCTACCATGCTCCCTCTCCTTACTCCAATCAGGCAACACTGTTGATTCAAGTAACTTGTTTTTTGAAACTGCAAATGTTGTAACGCATCGTTTCCATGGTTTAAAACACTGCCTATTTTCCTAACTTTTTTAACCACAGTCCCAAAAATCACCCAACATGTGGAGTTCTTAAAGGTGACCTCTCTTAAAGGTGAGGTACACCTACCACAGCCACCTCTATTGCAGAAGCGGATATGTCCCAACCTTGTGTCATCTGGAGATGTCCTTGATTCCCAATTCTCAATGACATTGTCTGTCATTCCTGCATGTGTGGAGGAGCCAGGGAACAGGATTGGGAGGCTGTGTACTTTTGAGATCATCTTCTGCGCCCTTTGGTACCTTGCGTGTTCTGTGGCATCCTGAATGCCAACTCTTGTCGCACTGCACCTCTGGACGTCAAGGACCCAGGTTTTACTTGCAGACGCGTCTGCTGTCTTCTCTCGCAGTTTCCCAAGCTGCGCCTGAGTTTAAAACAAAGGGAGAGTGTTAGGTGGGAGTCGCTCTGCCCTCAGCACTGACCCTCTGACAGTGCGGCGCTCCCTCAGCACTGACCCTCTGACAGTGCAGTAATCCCTCAGCACTGACCCTCTGACATTGCAGTACTCCCTCAGTACTGACCCTCCGACAGAGCAGTACCACCTCAGCACTGATCCTCTGACAGTGCAGTACAACCTCAGCATGGACCCCCTGACATTGCAGTGCTCCCTCAGCACTGATCCTCTGACAGTGCAGT
>NW_025212443.1:12556-16007 GCF_004010195.1 Chiloscyllium plagiosum | reverse complement strand
CCCTCAGCACTGACCCTCTGACAGTGCGGCACTCCCTCAGCACTGACACTCTGCATGGCCACCTGAGTGAGAGTTGTTCCGATGACCTTCTGATCCCCTGTTGTGGAGGCGCTGTGTTTCCTGAGTGCGATGACCCATGTTGGGACTGTTTGTGTGACATGACGATGTGGGGGGAGGGGACAAGCCTTTGCCAATCCGTCAGCCTGCTCCCTGAGCTACAGCTTTCTATCGGGCCTCAGCCCCAGTACCAGTCGGTGGGTTACTGCTACAGGTGTCTGCTTATTGTGGCCTCCCTCAGACAGGCCTTCCTGCCTGTCACCAAGCTCCCTGCAGCTGTGTGCATCGAGATTCTGTTAGACCCCACTAAACCACATCAAACCACACAACCTGTTTAACACATGTTCAGTTACCCCTCTCTCAACAGGGGGCTTGAAACAAACTCCATTTCACTGGAATTGGAGCCAGTTATTTGGCCGTCTCAGGCATGTTTGGGAACAGTGTAGAGGGAGCTTTACTCTGTAACCCCGTGCTGTCACTGTCCTGGGTCTGTTTGATGGGGACAGTGTAGAGGGAGCTTTACTCTGTATCTAACCCCGTGCTGTCCCTGACCTGGGAGGGTTTGAAGGGGTTTCATTCTGTGAAAGAAAACACTGCAGTTGCTGGGATTCATGAATTGAAAAAGAAACCAGAAAATGCTAGAGAAACTCAGCAAGTCTGGCAGCATCTGTGGAGACCGAAACGCTTCATGTTCCGAGTCAAGTATAACGTTGGTATGGCCCCTGGTTTGTCCAAGCACTGCCTGATTTTAGTGTGTGTGTGTGTGTGTGTGCGCGGTGCACTGAGCACTGACGTTGGGTCTGTACTGTGGAAGATACTGTGTTGTGCAGTGACCAAGGTCACGCTGTGGAACCTGTTACTAATGTAACACACAATTGTCAAACTAAATCTGCCGATCCTACACTGTGTGCGTCTTTTTCAATTCCCTCTCTGCACCTCATTTTCTCTCTCTCTCTCTCTCTCTCTCTCTCTGTCCCTCTCCCTGCCCCCTTGATGTATTTGCTTGTTTCTTTCTGTGTCTCTCATTGTTCTTCCCTCTCTGTCCCCTTGATCTCTCTGCCCCCCTCGTGTCTGCCCCTCTCTACGCCCTCGCCCACTCTGCCCACTCCTCCATCGCTCCCTGATCCCTCTGTCTCCTCCGTGCGTAACCCCACCTCCCTCCATTTTCCTGTGGACTAATAGTTGGTCTATTTCTGTTCCCTCCGCAGGGTTGACCCTTGGGCTCCGACCAGGACACACTGTCACCTTGCTCTGAGCTGCCCCACTGTGATGGTGAGCCCTGTGTTTGCATGAATCCTGTTTATTGCAAAGTGTGTGCCAGTCCACTGTGTATTTTCGGGACTGGGCGGAGGCTGTTTGTACGCGGAGGGTAGTTATTTTGGGGATGTGACTTGGCTTGTTTGAAATCTCTGGTCTGTTTTGCGGCGGGAGGTTTTCTGAGGTATTCAACAGGGTTGGGGCGCGGTCGTCAGAGGGCCGTGTGCCCTGACCCAGGGGCGCGCGCGTGCGCGGCCCTGCATTTCTGTGGCGCCTTCCACCCCACCCAACGAGCTGCAGCCAATGAGCAGCTTCCTTTCGAAGAGTAACTAATCGCCACGGTTTTGTGAGAGCGTTAGTGAACAGCAGGATCCCAGTTGTGAAAGTGACTGCGCACTTCTTGTTAGCCCCAGGACACGGTCAGGGAGGATGGGGGTGGGGGGAAGAGGAGCAGGGAGGAGCGCAGAAACTGAGAGAATGTCCCCTGCACCTTTTCTGAAAGACTGACTTCTACAATGCTCAGCCTGAAATAATAAAGAGGGCAGACAGGTAGTTTAAGGAGTCCCACACTCCCTCGGCATGGACATTCTGTGCTTGGGCCTGGATTACGAGCTTGAACCCTCTGAAATGGGAAGCAAACCCGCCAACCTTCTGACTCGAGAGGTGCAAGTCCAGCCCGTTGAGCCCTGGCTTTGTTGCCGGATGAAAGGGGTGTGTGTGTGATCGGTTTAAATATCATTCTCCGAGTTTGGATTTCAAAACAGTGGCATGTGGGACCCGGTTACTTTCCGGAATTGTAAATGTCAGATGCAGGAGCAGTGACCTAATCAAGTATGTGTCAAAGTTCAGGGAACCCTGGAATGTTCTTGAAAAATTGTTTGTGCCTGGTCGAGTAAACCTTGAAAGTTCATCAACTTGCTGTTGGTTCAGGCGATTTGAGGGTTGATTGAAGAAAGTGGAGTCTTTTGGGGTAGTTGGAAGGAGACCTGACCAGAGTCAGAACCATCTATAGTTTCTAACCTTGAATAGCTTTCAAGAGCAGTTTAATGGAATATGTTACCTCAGTAAGCGAGAATAGTGTGTGCAACTTGCACACGAATGGCATATGGTGAGAAATCTGCTGGTTATTAAAAGCTAAGAAAGTTTAAGCTCTTGGTTTCATGAGTGTCCACCTGTTCATTGTTCATTGGACAGAGACTGAGGAAAGTCAGTTACGTCAAACTTAAAACTTTGATATCGAGGCATGGTTTCTCTGGACATGAATCTCTGTAAAGTGATGGAGTTGGAAAACAGGTGGTGAAATGATGTGTTTTAGGATATTTCTTGCTGTGTTCCGTGTCCAGGTGGCTTGATTTGTTTTCTTTTTCTTTTTGTCTTTTTTGTAATCGACCTTGTACTGATGAGCAGACTCTTCAACGTTTGTGCGACAGTGTTTCGGCAACTCATCACCACGTTAGCTAAAACAGGGAGTGATTGCCGAAGGCAGGTTTCATTTTGAGGTCTGACTTGTCCAGTTGCCTTATCAGCTGGGATTCCACCGGTGGGCACTGGCGATTGGTGTGAGGTTTTGGTGGGTGTTAAATAATCTCTGCCTTTCTCCTTTTCTTCCCCGTTCTGAAGATCTGGGTTGCTGTGGCAGTAGGGCACGCCCCTCCCGCAGTGACCTTTGGTCGGGGATGGGGATGGCGCATGACGCAGCTGTTGGGGTTGGGTTAAGGTGATTCCGGTTGGCAAAGGGCCAGCCACTTGGAGACCACCGAGGGCTCAATTCGTCAACATCCTCCCTTTGGAGAGAGTCTTCGGTGCGGGAAAGCGTCTCAAGATGAGTGATGATCAAACAGAACATGACATTCAGCCACAGACGGAGATAGCAGGGACAGGCAATGGAAAGCGAGGGAAATCTAAGGAAGGCCTCTGGATCAAAGTGACTGAGAGCCAGCGCGTTGAGGTGGGGGTGGGAGTGGGTGGGAGTTCCCGGAGCTCAGGGCACAGGCAGGTTAAGGCACAGCTATCAACGGTGTGAGGCGATGGGAATCCAGGAATACTCCGGAGATAGGGATTGGAGGGGAGATCGTACAGAGGTGTAGGGGCTGGAGGGGGGTTACAGAGATAGGGAGGGGTGTAGGGGCTGGTGGGG
>NW_025212443.1:8955-11937 GCF_004010195.1 Chiloscyllium plagiosum | reverse complement strand
GGTGTAGGGGCTGCAGGGGGTTACAGAGATAGGGAGGGGGTGTAGAGGATGGAGGGGGTTCCAATGGAGCAAAGGGGTGTGTGGAGCGGCTGCACCTCTCGGAGGGAAGGGGGTGTGACCGTCCCGAGGATGTGATAGGCACTAGGGAAATGCAGCCTCTGGGCTGGTTGCTCAGCTGCACCTCTGGGCCCAGTGAGTTCCATCTGTCTGGTTTCCCCACTCCCCCACTTCCTGCACGCTTGAGACCTTACCAGACCTGACTGTGTGAGACCTCACTTCAGTGCTCCTGCCCTCACCCTCACCCTGCCCCTGCCCCTGCCCCCTTGCTGTAAAAGGGAGGGCTGGTGCCGAGGGAGTGCCCAGACACTGGCTCCTTGGGTCGGGGTAAAAGCCCCTCTCTTTTTTCTTGGAAGAGGAGCTGGAGTCCTTGGAGGAGGAGCGGATGGGGATCGAGGGGAGTGTCCTCTGATGCTCTGGGCCAACATTCACCCCTCAGTCCAGATCCCAGTAAATCATAGTCCGGTCTCGGGATCTTGCTGTGCACGCCTTTGTTGCTGCGAAAGCTGCAGTACCACTGTCTAAGCTGTTCCCCTGGCTGTGAGGCATTTTGGAATGACTTCCCCAGCCCAGTAGACAGGCGCTACAGTAATGCAGGTTTGTCCCCTGGGCAATTCCACACGCCGTCCACTGCCTCACTCGGTGTTGGGCTGGCCTCTCGGCAGCTTTTGATCCTTGCTGCTGTGGTAAATATTTTGCCTTGTCTGGATAATGGATAGCCAGAAGACTGGCTGAGTGACCCATCCCTTCAGCCAGCAGCTAGGGGTAGGCCCTGGCTCGTCCCATCAGCAGCCTTCTCTCAGTGAAACAAGCTGGGGAGACGTGCTGAGGATGGGACAGCCGAAGAGAGTTGGTTGCTGCCTATGGTTTCTCCCCAGCTTTACTGGGCAGCTGGAACTGCTCGAGATGTGGCTGCTGTCCGTGTGTGTGTGTGTGTGTGTGTTTTTCTCTGTGTCTGTGTGTCTGTCTGTGTGTCTGTCTGTCTGTGTGTCTGTCTGTCTGTGTGTCTGTCTGTCTGTGTGTCTGTCTGTCTGTGTGTCTGTCTGTCTGTGTGTCTGTCTGTCTGTGTGTCTGTCTGTCTGTGTGTCTGTCTGTCTGTGTGTCTGTCTGTCTGTGTGTCTGTCTGTCTGTGTGTCTGTCTGTCTGTGTGTCTGTCTGTCTGTGTGTCTGTCTGTCTGTGTGTCTGTCTGTCTGTGTGTCTGTCTGTCTGTGTGTCTGTCTGTCTGTGTGTCTGTCTGTCTGTGTGTCTGTCTGTCTGTGTGTCTGTCTGTCTGTGTGTCTGTCTGTCTGTGTGTCTGTCTGTCTGTGTGTCTGTCTGTCTGTGTGTCTGTCTGTCTGTGTGTCTGTCTGTCTGTGTGTCTGTCTGTCTGTGTGTCTGTCTGTCTGTGTGTCTGTCTGTCTGTGTGTCTGTCTGTCTGTGTGTCTGTCTGTCTGTGTGTCTGTCTGTCTGTGTGTCTGTCTGTCTGTGTGTCTGTCTGTGTCTGTGTGTGTGTGTCTGTCTGTGTGTGTCTGTCTGTGTGTCTGCCACTTTCTGTTCCCCTGGTTACCCCCCTCAGACAGAGTCCTCCATCACCCTTGTAACGGAGGTCCCATACCCATACCCATGCTGTGCCTCACTGGCTCTCTCCCATGGTGCCTTGCTGGCCGAGAGAGAGAGATTGTCCTGTTGCATTCTGTACCCTGGGGAGGGGTCCCTGTGAGAAATCTGTCCCCCCCCCAGCCCCCGTGCCCCAGTGCTCAGGCTGTTAGTTAGCCACTCGCTGTTAACTTGGGCTGAACGAGCGTGTGCAACAGGCCGCTGCACTCTAGTGGTCATCAATCTTCCCCTTTAATCTCCTGATCTTGCAGACACCTTCCTCGGTGTCTTCCTGAGCCCTCCTTCCTTTCATCTTCGGGGCAGCTGACCTATGGGTTTCTTTTGTTTGTCTTTGGTTTGACATTAATGGAAGACTCTCTTAGCTGACTGCGTGCCACACCCCCAACACCCTCCCTCCATTTAGCGTCTGCTTCTCCAGCGCAGGATGTTGCTCGGTCCTTGCTGACTTGTCCCGGGGGGGGGGGCAGCTAGGTTCCTGGGCATACCTCCGTCTCTTGTGTATGTTCCTTCGAATCCAAGAATTGTGGGTTCAGGGGCTTGGGATCGATGCAGGCAGTTCCGCAGAGCGTTGCACAGACAGAAGGGCCACTGATTGGATGAGACTGAGACCCCTATCCCACCCTCTGCTGGACACCCCATGGACCCTCTGCTGTTTGAGGGGGTGGGGGAGGGGTGAGAAGCTTATTGTTTGGGGGGGTGGGGGTGGGAGTGGGGGGGGCGGTGGGTTGGGGGTTGTTCACCCAACAGACATTGTGGACAGAAAGAGAGATGGTCACGATGTCCTCACATCGCAGTTGTGGGATCTTGCTCTGTAGGTCTCGAAATTTCCTGCGCTGCGCACAGAAACTGCAATTGAAAGGGGCTGGGAGGGACTTTGCGACATTGTGAGATTGCTCGTACAGATAGAAATGTTTAGGCTTTATTTCCCTCACCTGATAGGACCATCATGCAAAACCTCCTTTTACACCCATCACTGGCTGTCTTCAAACCAGTCCCTACACCCCCTCCCAATCTCTGTAACCCCCTCCAGTCCCTACACCCCCTAGGAGAAAGTGAGGACTGCAGATGCTGGAGATCAGAGCTGAAAATGTGTTGCTGGAAAAGCGCAGCAGGTCAGGCAGCATCCAAGGAACAGGAGAATCGACATTTCGGGCATAAGCCCTTCTTCAGGAATGAGGAGGGTGTGCCAAGCAGGCTAAGATAAAAGGTAGGGAGGAGGGACTTGGGGGAGGGGCGTTGGAAATGCGATAGGTGGAGGGAGGTCAAGGTGAGGGTGATAGGCCAGAGTGGGGTGGGGGCGGAGAGGTCAGGAAGAAGATTGCAGGTTA
>NW_025212443.1:0-6113 GCF_004010195.1 Chiloscyllium plagiosum | reverse complement strand
ATGAATAGGAAGGGTTTGGAGGGATATGGGCCGGGTGCTGGCAGGTGGGACTAGATTGGGTTGGGATATCTGGTCGGTATGGACGGGTTGGACCGAAGGGTCTGTTTCTGTGCTGTACATCTCTAACTTTCTGTTGTAATTGTACCAGCCTCCACCACATCCTCTGGCAGCTCATTCCATACACACACCACCCTCTGTGTGGAAAAAGTTGCCCCTTAGGGTCCTTTTAAGTTTGGGTTGGACCGAAGGGTCTGTTTCTGTGCTGTACATCTCTAACTTTCTGTTGTAATTGTACCAGCCTCCACCACATCCTCTGGCAGCTCATTCCATACACACACCACCCTCTGTGTGGAAAAAGTTGCCCCTTAGGGTCCTTTTAAGTTTTTGCCCTCTCACCCTACACTGATGCCCTCTAGTTCAAGATCCCTGTATTGACAGAACACACACAGTGGGGACCTGTTGGTTAGCTGTTACATAACCAGATTGTAATGAGGCAGAACAAGACCGAAGAGTTAACCCAAATGTTAATGAAGTGATTAGCTTAGGCCTTGGTAATTGGGAGCTCCGATTATGTAATGCATTTACAGGTGATGAATTATTCATCTCTCTCTCTCTCTCTCTCTCTCCTGTGAGTTCATAGGTTCCGTTAATTTACCAGCTGAGTTTATGTATAGAATGGGGGCCTGATCGGTCGTGTCGCAATGCGATTGGATAGGAGGTTGTTATTGCACCTTTTTTTAAAATTTTCTCTTGATTCCCAACGATGAGGTATTGGTCGGGTGGGTAACTCCCTCTGTGAGTGAAAATCATGGCTGCTGCGGAGAGTCTTCCTTGACTGACAGCAAATCTGACACAGTCCTGCCATCGCCCCTGTCCCTCCCGGGCCAGCTTCCTGCCATTCCCCCTCCGCCAGGGTTGATGGGTCAGGCCTGAGGCCTAGCAGGGACAAGTGGTCGCCAGGGCAACTGGCCTGTGGATTACAGGTCAGTCCGTGCGCAGTTGCCACGAGAAACCCAGCTCAAGTGTCTCCTGCTGCCAACGGTGTCCATGGGTGGAATGGAAAGTTTCCAACCCCACGCCGGCAACTGGTAAATGAAGTAAAGGGTCCCCACACGTCTTGGCCTACAGTGGGTTTCTCGGCCCAGGGTCAAGGATGTTTTGACTCTGTGGGTGCGTACATGCCCGGTGTAGGGTGAGTGTACGTGCGGTATGAGGGAGGAGGGGTAGGCAGACTCTGTGGTCAGGTGCGATGTTTGGGTTCTGATGGTGTCCAATAGCAGGGAGCAGGAGGAGGACAGAGCAATAGAAACCCATGGCTGACCATGCTGGGCCAGGGCTCGCTGTGCCCTAAGCCAACCCTGGGAGCTTTCTCTCAATCGAGCGGCAAAACTTAACAATCGAGCGCCGGCAGGAAGAGGGCCTCGGGCCTACCTTTGTTGCCTTCAGTCTTGACTTTTTCAGCAGACATCTATTCAACTGGAACTTGTCAAACAAAACTGTCTGTCTCCTGTTTAAACCCATTTCCCACCTCTGTACCCGCCTCCAGTCCCAACATCCCTCCCTATCTCTGTAACCCCCTCCAGCCCCTACATCCCTCCCTATCTCTGTAACCCCCTTCAGCCCCTACACCCCTCCCTATCTCTGTGATGATTTGGAGATGCCGGTGTTGGACTGGGGTATACAAAGTTATAAATCACACAACACCAGGTTATAGTCCAACAGGTTTAATTGGAAGCGCTAGCTTTCGGAGCATCGCTCCTTCATCAGGTGGTTGTGGAGTGTAAGATTGTAAGACACAGAACGTATCGCAAAAGTTTACAGTGTGAGGTAACTGAAATTATATGTTGAAAAAGGCCTGGATTGTTTGTGAAGTCTCTCATCTTTTAGAATGATCGTGTTGGTTTCAGTTCTTTCATACGTAAATCGCGAAACTTTTTTAAAAGTTACATTCTCAAGTGAAGTTTAACAATTGGTGTCATGTCGGCCCAGATAATGCATTGAAGGTGTGAGACTCTCTGTGCCACAATGATCAGACTGATTCTAATCTAAGAAATGTATTTACAGAATCTTACATGGATTTATGCAGTTTTTGAGCAAAGTAAAATATAATTCTGCAAGTACAGATTCACCCCCCAAACTTATATGTGTATGTGTGCATGTGGGTGTGAGTGTGGGGGGGATCAGGGGTTATGTGCGTGTGTGTGTGCAAGAGAGAGTGTGGTTAATGTATGTGTGAGCGTATCAGAGAGGGTCTACACCCCCTCCCTATCTCTGTAACCCCCTCCAACCCCTACACCCCTCCCTATCTCTGTAACCCCCTACATCCCCTCCCTATCTCTGTAATCTCCTCCTGCCCTACACCCCTCCCTATCTGTGTAACCTCCTCCTGCCCTACACCCCTCCCTATCTCTATAACCCCCTCCAGCCCCTACACCCCTCCCTATCTGTGTAACCTCCTCCTGCCCTGACAAACTACTGAGTTCGAACTATTGGAGGATTGAAGTTCTGAATCATTGAATGCCTATATGGTGGAAACAGGCCCTTTGACCCAACAAGTCCGCACCGACCCTCCGAAGTGTAACTCACCACATCCATTCCCAGACCATATTACTGAACATTTACCCATGACTGATGCGCCTAATCTATACATCCCTGGACACTATGGTAATTTAGCGTGGCCAATCCACCCTAAAATGCACATTCCGGGACACTATGGGTAATTTAGCATGGCCAATCCACCCTAACCTACACATTCCTGAACACTATGGGTAATACCCCCTCCCGCCCCTACACCCCTCCCTATCTCTGTAACCCCCTCCAGCCCCTACATGGAAACAAACGTGGCACGCTGCCTTGTTTCTGCGTTCTGTGGGAAATGGATTGGTGTCCTTTCCTGTTCTGTCCATCTCTGGCCTCCTGTCTGCCGTTTACACCCCACCCCCGCTGGGCTCTTCATGAGCTGCTCTGGGCCTCTGGCACAGGCCTGAGGCCCTGCTCGGCCTGACTCCAGCCCGTGTCCCTGAGCCCGGGAGTCCTCGGAGGCTTCAGGCTGGCCCTCTGCTGTGTAAGATCGGCATACCTTCTGCAGCACTGAGGGACTGCCTCAACCATGGGTGATGTTAAAACAGAGGAGTAGGCCATCTTCCCCCAGTGTATCCCCTTGGTCAGCCCTGGAAGGAGAGAGGAGGTGCTGTCTCCCTGTCCTGGGGCTCACCTCCCCCCTTCACTTCAGCGAGTGGGAATAATGTGAAGGGGAGGAGGGGAGACGGTGGTTTTGACAGGATGGGGCCAAATATGTCTGTGGGGTGGTGGGGGGGGGCCAGGGGTATGGATCCAATTGGAATGCTTACAGAGGGACTGAATGGCCTCCCGCTGTTCCCTTAAAAAACTCGAGAACAAGAGTGGATCTTTCTTTAAGAAAAAGTCACACGGCAATTGTTGCACGGTTGGGATCTTGCTGTGCGTGTTTGAGCTGCACCTTTTCCAGCCGTACCTGCAAGGGCGACCGTGAGATGTCCTGAGACTTTGGCGCCTCATGGAGGCAGGCATGGCTATGATTGGCTTTAAATGGTTGGGGTGGGGGAGGGGAAGGCAGTTGAGAAAGAGGCCATTCAGCCTCTGCTGGCCGGCTAGCCCGATCGAAATGGCTTTGGGGGGGCCAGGGAGACTCTTTGTCTTAACTCTCTTTCCCCTCTGTGACCCTCACGTCAGCCTCTTCTCTCCCGGCCTTGGTCGCTCGATTTTTTTCCCCTCTATTTTGGAGTGTGCACGTAGGAGTGGGGCCGGATTTTGTAATGTCCACCCTCCTCTGGATGAGAGGCTGCTCTTCCCTGACTCGGGTTTTAAGGGTCTGCTGCCTTGTCCTGGGCCCATACAAGCCTAGAGGAAACACCTCAGCCAATCGTCTCGAACACCTTTGGTTCAAATCTGCCCCCCGAATGGACACGAGCTGAATCTCTGTGACTTGTCGCCTGGGTTTTACCCCGGGGTGGGGGGGAATCCTCCTGGTGAACATACACTGTCCAAGTGCAGCCATTCTATTAACCAATGGCAGGGAAAATCCCGGCTTCAGCTGCTGACTTGTAAATTCCATTCCTGTGGGGAGATCGGGCCAGCATTCCAGGATTTCTTGTGGTTACGTTTGGAAACAGTGAGGATTTATCGGAGGGAGACGGGACATTTCCAGCGAAACATTTTCATCCCAGTGCTGTGTATGTTCGTTGTGTGTTCCACGTGAACAGCAGCCACTGGGCTCTGTTAGCCGCTTCACGTTGTGTCTGGACCACTGGGGCCATTACTGTACTCGGATAGACTGAGCCAGAGAAGGGCCCAGGCTTGACCCTGTGAGGCCTGGTCCGGGTGCTGGGTCTGATCCGGATTGAGGCCGGGTACAGTGCCTGGTCTGGATACGGGGCCTGGTCCAGGTCGAGGGCGGGTGTGGGGCCTGGTCCAGGTCGAGGGCGGGTGTGGGGCCTGGTCCGGGTGTGGGGCCTGGTCCAGGTCGAGGGTGGGTGTGGGGTCAGGTCATCTGATTCAGCAGGTGTGTTATCCTCCCTGGGGTTGAAGAGGGTAGTGCAGCCTCAGCACTGGCATTAAGGTCGCTGTTTTGCGATGATGGGTTGGTGGGTGGGGAGGGGGTGTTGTGAATATTGGTCAGGCGTGGGGTTTGAACCTGCAGCCTCTGCCAGAGTGTGGCACACCTGTCCCCCCTTGCCTCTCCCGGCTGTCAGTTGAATGGGAGCAAAGTCTCAGGCCCGTGTGTAGCCTGCGCGTCTGTAACGTGCCACGGGGCCAGTTCAAAGGTTGGCGAACAAGAACACGGAGACAGCAGGAGGTCACTGAAGCAACTCCTTCCTGAGGTCTCACAGTGGCCTGAGGCCAAAGCTAGGGAGGTGGGTCGGTTGAGGGAGGGGCTCCGGGGTTGTTTGGATGGGGGGGGTGCCAACTCTAAACCTCCTGGCGTGAATCCGCTGTGAATCGAGGCCTGTCCCTCCGCACATTATGAACCCCCCCCCCCCCCGCCCCCCCCACATGCTGCTCCCCCCCTCTTCCAAACCCCAATCTCTCGTCCTCTCTGTCTCCCTTTCTCTCGGATACAGGATAGGGACTTGCTGCATTTACGTGGCACCCTTTCGGCATCGGGCCGGGTGTGAGACGGGCG
This sequence comes from Chiloscyllium plagiosum, assembly GCF_004010195.1. Classification (NCBI taxonomy): domain Eukaryota; kingdom Metazoa; phylum Chordata; class Chondrichthyes; order Orectolobiformes; family Hemiscylliidae; genus Chiloscyllium; species Chiloscyllium plagiosum. The sequence goes on along the minus strand of NW_025212443.1, from coordinate 952 downwards.
GCTGCCGGCTGTGTGACCGAGTGGGTGTCCGTGCGGCACGCCGCGTTTCACGGGATGTTCCACACGGGATGTTCCAGACCCGTGGGTGGCGGGTGTGGGTGGGGGTGCGGGAGAGCAATGACTGGAGAGGACCCCCCCACCCAGACACCCACTCGCTCCTCTGCCTGTGCCCTCCTCGCTTCCACCCGTTCAGTCTGCGGTGCGGCCTGTGGGTCTGTGCTTGGCGTCTGCCTCTACGTGTTCTCCAACACGAGACTGTTGGCAGAGGGAGGGAGGGAGGGAGGGAGGGAAGGGATGGGAGGAGGATATGGAGAAAGGGAGGGGGAGGGTGGAAGCAGTGAGGCAGGTGAAAGCGAGGCTATGTCTGAGTGAGTGCATGGGGGATGGGTTAGATTGCCTCAGTTCTTTGTTTGATTGTGTGTGAGAGAGAGAGAATGGCTGACCCTGAAATTTAAAAGGACTGTATCTTTAAACAAAACAAAGGGGAGAACTATTTACACCAAACACATCTTTTGGACGCATTTAAACTGAAGGTATGAGAGCAAATTATTAACTGCAAACTTCAGATGCACTTTGCTTGGAGTTCCTGTGTTTTTATTTGTTTAAAAATGAAAACTCCAGATAAGATGTATGTGGATTGTTAACGAGATCAGAGTTCTCGGTAAAGTGGGTCTTGTTTGGGAAGTCTCTGTGTGTGGACTGACTGTTGATAGACACTACAGCTTTGTGGAGTTGAGCTGTTTTTAATTGCTGCTTGCCTTCAGCTCTAGCTTTCCTTACAAAGCAACTGGGGGCTTGGCTATCCTTGTGAATTCTTCAGTTACAGCTGCTTTTTTGCTGGGATCTGTCTGTGTGCCTTTGTGTGAGGGAGAAGGGGAAGGCAGCGAGGGATCTGTTTGTTTTGTTTCTTCTGGGATGGTATATTCTGTTTGTGTGAGTGTGTGGAGGTTTG
>NW_025212442.1:23624-26735 GCF_004010195.1 Chiloscyllium plagiosum | reverse complement strand
TCCCACCTCGGCAGATGATGGGAATTCAATTCATTTTTTTTTAAATCCCTGGAATTCAGAATCTACTGATGAGAATGAAATCATTGCCGATTGACAGAAATATCCATCCGATATCCTTCAATGAAGGAATCTTGCATCCTCACCTGGACTGGCTGACATGCGACTCCAGACCCAAATATCATTGATTCTCAATCGCCCTCTGAATTCGTCTAGCATGTCATTCAGTTGTACCAATCGCGACAAAGTGCCAAAGAATTGAAACCGATGGACCATCTGGCATCGCACTTGGCACCAGAAAGGTTAACATTAGAAACATCCCTGTAGAACCTGCACAGTCTTCCTTAGTAACATCTGAGGGCTTATGCCAGCATTGGGATAACTGTCTTACAGACTACTCAAACAACAGCCTAACATAGTCATACTCACGGAATCATACATAACGGATATAACCCAGACGCCACCATCGCCATCCCTGGATATGTCCTGTCCCAAACGCAGGACCGATCCAGCAGAGGGAGCAGCACAGTGCGATACAGTCGGGAGGTAATTGCTCTGGCAGCGCCTAAATTTGATTCCGAACCCAATGAAGTCCCATGGCTTCCAATTGAACATGGACAAAGAAGTCTCTTACTGATTACCACGTCATGTCCTTCCTCAGCTGAATCAGCACTTCTCCATGTTAAACCACTGACTATGGCAAGGCCACAAAAAAATATTCTGGCTGGGGATTTCAAAGTCGACAACCAAGAGTAGTTTGGCAGCAGATTACTGATCACGCTGGTCGCAAGCACAATCTCTAACGTCACGGCCCAGCATATCCCCCAATCAATCATTTCCATCAAGCCAGAAGATCAACTCTGGTTCAATGGAAAGTGTAGGAGGGCACTCCAGGAGCAGAAACAATGAAGATAAAATGTTAATCTGCTGAGGTTTCCAAACACATATGCCTGCGTGCCAAATAGCATAAACAGCAAGGGACAGACAGATCTAAGCTATCCCACAACTAATGCATCAGATTTAAGCTCTGCAGTCTTGCTAATCCGATCGTGAATGGTGGTGGACAGTTAAAAAACTCACTGGAGTAGGTGTTTCCACAAATATCCCTATCCTCAATGATGGAAGAGCCGAGCACATCAGGGCAAATGATAAAGCTGAAGCTTTTGCAGGAATCTTCAGTCAGAAGTTTCGAGTGGATGATCCATTTCAGCCTCCTCCCGTGGTCCCCATCATTACAGATAGTAGTCTTCAGCAAATTTGATTAACTGATATCCAGAAACGATTGAAGATACAGGATACTGCAAAGACTATGAGCCCTGATTACATGACAACAATAGTGCTGAAGACTTGAACTCCAGCGCTTCCCACTCCTCTAGCCAAGCTGTTCCAGTACTGTTACAAATGGACAATGGGAAAAACGGCTCAAGTATGTTCTGTACATAAAACGCAGGACAAAGTCAGCCCATCCAAATACCGCCTCATCAGTCTACTATCCATCATCAGTAAAGTAGTGGAAGGTGTCATCAACAGTGTTATCAAGCAGCACCTGTTCAGCAATAATCTGCTCAGGGACGCCCAGTTTGGGTTTTGCCAAGGTCACACAACTCCTGACCTCATCACAGCCTTGGTTCAAACAAAGAAAAATGAACTGCGTTCGAGTCCTTGACATCAAGGTTGCATTCTGCCAAATGTGATATCAAGGAGCCCAAGTTAAAATTGGATCGTGGGCCAACACTCCATTATTGGAGTCATACCTGACAGATAGGAAGATTGTTATTGTTGTTGGAGGTAAGTCATCTCAGCTCCAGAACATCTCTGCAGTAGTCCCTTAGGATAATACCCTAGGTCCAAACATCTTCAGCTGCTCCAACATCATAAGGTCAGAAGTGGAGATTTTCGACAATGACTGCACAATGTTCAGCACCATTCACAAATGCTTACTGAATTAGTTCTTGCCCAAATGCAACAAGATCTGGACGATATCCAAGGTTGAGCTGACAAATGGCAATTGACATTCGCAAATCCAGACAATGACCAGCACCAATAAGAAACAATATAACCGCTTATTATTCAGCAGCATTATTATAACTAAATATACTGGGGTTATCATTGACCAGAAACTCAACTGGACTCGCCATGTAAATATAAGAGCATATCGGAGGCTAGGAATACTGTGCGAGTAACTCACCTCCTGACCACCCAAAGCCTGTCCACCATCTACAAGGCACAAGTCAGGAATGAGATGGAATAATCCTCACTTGCCTGAAAGAGTGCAGCCCCAACAACACTAAAGAAGCTTGACACCATCCAGGACAAAGAAGCCCATTTGATTTGCATCACATCCAGAAGCATTCACTCCCATCTCCACTTTCGCTCAGGAGCAGCAGTGTGCACTATCTACTAGACACAATGCAGAAATTCCCTAAAGACCATCAGATAGCTCCTTCCAATCTCGCAAACACTTCCATCTACAATGACAAGAGCAGTAGACTTTTGGGAACACCAAACTTTCAAATTCCCTTCCAAACCAGTCAACGTACTGGTTGGAAATATATTGCCATTCCTTCACTGTTGCTCGGTCAAAACCCTGGAATTCCCTTCTTAATCACAAGTGAGTCAACGCACAGCAGGTATATTGCAGCAGTTTGAGAAGATAGCTCAGCACCACCTTCTCAAGGGGGCAACTAGGGACGGGCAAGAAATGCTGGGCCCATCCGGCGATTTCCATATCCAAAACAGAGATTTTAAAATTAGTTCCAAATTGATCATCTCGATGGGACTGTTTCTCTGATTTGAACATGAACAGGAAAACAATATTTCTAATATTGAACATTTTAGACTTTTCTGTTATTAGAAGAGTGTTTACTATTCGATAACTTATTGTTGCTGAGTGCTTTGATAAATTGCACCTGTTTTGTTAAAATCAATAATATTGACGTAACAGCATCAATCCTTCGAAAACACCAGACTGAAAATGACAATCATCATAGAGACAATGTACTCCCGCCAGGTGAGACTCACAGATAGGCGCTTATATTCAACAGATTAATGGACTACTGGCCGACACTGAATCCCCACACCGTCCATATCACAGGGGTTACCATTGACCAGAAC
>NW_025212442.1:22313-23512 GCF_004010195.1 Chiloscyllium plagiosum | reverse complement strand
ATTTGATTTGCATCACATCCAGAAGCATTCACTCCCATCTCCACTTTCGCTCAGGAGCAGCAGTGTGCACTATCTACTAGACACAATGCAGAAATTCCCTAAAGACCCTCAGATAGCTCCTTCCAATCTCGCAAACACTTCCATCTAGAATGACAAGAGCAGTAGACTTTTGGGAACACCATACTTTCAAATTCCCTTCCAAACCAGTCAACATACTGGTTGGAAATATATTGCCATTCCTTCACTGTTGCTCGGTCAAAACCCTGGAATTCCCTCCTTAATCACAAGTGGGTCAACGCACAGCAGGTGGATTGCAGCAATTTGAGAAGATAGCTCAGCACTACCTTCTCAAGGGGGCAACTAGGGACGGGCAAGAAATGCTGGGCCCATCCAGCGATTCCCATATCCAAAACAGAGTTTTTAAAATTAGTTCCAAATTGATCATCTCGATGGGACTGTTTCTCTGATTTGAACATGAACAGGAAAACAATATTTCTAATATTGAACATTTTAGACTTTTCTGTTATTAGAAGAGTGTTTACTATTCGATAACTTATTGTTGCTGAGTGCGTTGATAAATTCCACCTGTTTTGTTAAAATCAATAATATTGACGTAACAGCATCAATCCTTTGAAAACACCAGACAGAAAATGACAATCATCATAGAGACAATTTACTCCCGCCAGGTGAGACTCACAAATAGGCGCTTATATTCAACAGATTAATGGACTACTGGCCGACACTGAATCCCCACACCGTCCATATCACAGGGGTTACCATTGACCAGAACATGAAGTCAAACAAACACATAAACACAAGGGTTACAAGAGCAGGTCAGAGACTTATAATTCTGCACTGAATAATAGACCCTATGACCGAAAGGGCATGGGATAGAGCAATATATTTAGGCCATTCAGCCCATCCCTTCAATCTGAAACTGTACTGTTTGTCATTGTCTCTCTGACTAGTGGAAATATCTTCTACACAATGACTGTATCAATCTCTGCAGTAATCGATCAGTTTCAATCAGACGCTCCCCACTCCCGCCACCCCGCCATTCTTCTAAGTTCCATCAAGTGCACACACTGCCGCTCATATGACAAGCCGTCATCCCCAGGATGGGTCACCTCCAACACCAGCAGATATTTCCGCAGAGACAGTGTCCAAAGCAGCTCACAATATGCCAAATGCCGTCTGAC
>NW_025212442.1:20681-22165 GCF_004010195.1 Chiloscyllium plagiosum | reverse complement strand
TAAGGATAGCTGGTCATGTTGTTTCGTGGCTAGTTGATGTTCATGTATGCGGATTGTTAGCTGCCTTCCTGTCTTCAACCGGAAGCGGCAGGGACAGACCACTATAAACACCGGAGGAAACATCAAAGAAGCGCTTCGCAGGAGGCTCCCAAGCACTGATGATGTCGCCGAGCCAGGGGACGAAACGTTTGCAACAAAAACTTCCAGCTCGGCGAACAGAACCACAACAACGAGCACCCGAGCTACAAATCTTCGCACAAACTTTGGACTGTCCACCATCTACAAGGCACAACACTCAAGGTGCTTGATTCCATTCAGGTTGAAGCAGTGGTTAAGAAAGTGAAGACTTTTAGGTGGAATTACACCTAAAAGTCTTCACTTTCTGCACCACTGTCTCTCAGTAGAAGCACACCCTTCCCCCTTTTGTTGTGAGTTTACTTCATTATGGTGCATAATCCTAGTCTATTGATGACACTCTGTCTGGAAACTAACGGTGTGGTGCTCACACCAACCAATGTCACTGTGTGTTGATGAAAACGGAGGGAGGTGGGGGAGGTAATATCTATAATGAATGACTGTGTGACTGCCAGGCTGAAACCTGCCCCGACAGCCTCGGATGTATCTGTGCCCTCTGTCATCGCTGCAGACATGATCAGTCTTCCTGAGAATCAAAGCAAGGGAAGCGACAGACCTGGACGATGTTCCCGGTTGTGTACTCAGATCCTGTGAGGACCAACTGGTAGAGGTATTCACATACAAGTTCAGCTTCTCCCTCTTACAAGCTAAAGTCCCAACCTGCTTCGAGAAGACTACCATCATCCTCGTAAGTGAGAAAGCACATTTAACGTGCCTTAATGACTACTGTCCAGTGGCTCTAACCTCAATAAACACGAAGTGATTTGAAAGGCTGGTTATGGCCCACATCACCTCCAGTCTCCCAGCCTGACCTGATCCCTTATCATTTGCCGACTGATGTAACTGGTCCAGAACGGATGCCACATTCCGATGTCTGCACTCATCCCTGGGATATCTGGACAACAAGGACACCTACACCAGACTCCTGCTCATTGACGACAGCTACACCTTAAACATCATTATCCCCTCCAGACTGATCTCAAAATTCCGTAACCTTAGTCACCTCTCCACCCTCTGCAACTGGATCCCCCGGTTTCAGACTCACAGACAACAATCTGTGTAGATAGGTATCTGCACCTCCGCCACAATAACACTCAATACTGAATACCCCAAGGGTGCGTCCTCAGCCCCTGACTGTACTCCCTGTACACACACGGCTATGTTACCAAATTCCAGCTGCAAGTTCGCTGAAGACATCACCAAAGCAGGAGGGATACCAAACAACGGTGAGTCTGAATACAGAAAGGAGATAGGGGGCAGGAGATAGCGGGCTTGGTGGCATGGTGTAATGATAATGACCTCACGCAAATTCCGTAAAAGTAAAGGACTGATCATTGACTTCAGAAAGA
>NW_025212442.1:10549-20452 GCF_004010195.1 Chiloscyllium plagiosum | reverse complement strand
AAGCTGCTGGAGAAGATACTGAGGAATAGGATCCATTCTCATTTGGATGAAAATGGTCTTATCAGTGATAGACAACATGGTTTTGTGCAGGGAAGGTTATGTCTTACCAACTTAGTAGGATGCTTTGAGGTAGTTACAAAGTTGATTGATGAGGGAAGGGCTGTTGGTTTCATGTAAATGGATAACTTTTGCCATGGCCGGGTTATGGAGAAAATGAAGTCGCATGGGGTCCAGGGTGTGCTCGCTACGTGGATAAAGAACTGGCTGGGCAAGAGGAGGCACAGAGTACTAGGGGAAGTGAGTTTCTCAAAATGGAGAACTGTGACCAGTGATGTTCCATTTAAGCTGTTTCTGGAAAGATATATTAATGGACAGAGAACATAGGGATATAGACCCTTAGAGAATAGGCGATAGGTTTAGATAGAGGAATTGGATCGGCGCAGGGTTGAAACGCCGAAAGGCTTGCTGATGTGCTGGAATGTTCTTTGTTCTAACATTATCAAAGACCCATCACAACCCAGTAATGATCTCTTACAACCTCTTCCATCAGCATAGAAGATACAGATGATTGAAAACATGGAGCAGCTGGCTCAGGAATAGCTTCTTCCTGGCTGTTATGAGACTGATGGATGGGCTCTCTAATCTCAAATAATGCTGATCTTGTTCAAGTTGATCTCGCCTAATGCACGCCTTGTGGAGCGTAACCAACATGCCTTTCAGACATGTTTTACAGACATTGTTCTGTACATCCTTGCTTACTAGGATTTGCCTGTACACCTTGGGACAGGTAACAATAAATCTTCACCTCCGTCCCCCTAGTTCCCTCATTCCCAGCTCTCTCCTGTCCTCACCCCCAGCACCTCTCATTGCTCACCCCCAGCTCCCTGTGACCCACACCCAGCTCCCTGTGTCCTTTGTCTCTCACTGTTTTCTCTCACTCTGTCTGTTTCCCTGTGTTATCCTTTTCTCTGTCTTCTGTTTCTTTCCCTGAATTTCCTCTCTCCCCTTCTCCCTGCTCATGTGACTGTTTGTTTCCTTGTTTTGTTTCCTTTCTGTCTTTGACTGATTCTCCATCTGTTTCTCACGCTGTGTTCTCTCTCTCCTTCCCTTTGTGTCTGTCTCTATTTCACTCATTGTGATGGCAATGGCCTCTCTTTAAAATTGAAGCAGGTGATGGCTGATTGGCTCGATGTTGCCAACACAATTAACTCAACTGTTTTTTGCTATCATGGACATAGTTTACATTTACTGGTGAACTTTCAATTGTTTTCAATAGCAACGAGAACTTGGATATCCATTTAACAGCCAACTGTTACATCTAACTATTTTGGAACTGCCCGCCTCCCAGTGCTCTGTATACTGGCAACTGAAAGCATTCTATTCGTGTGACATGATAACTGCTGTACCCAGGACCATAAGAAACTACAGACGGTTGTGTGCACAGCCCAGACCATCACTGATGACAACCTTTCATCCAGTTATACTTCTCATTGTCGCCGAAAGGCTGATAACAAGAAAAGATCTCTCCCAAACTGGTAATGATCTCTTTCAACCTTTTCCAATAGGGAGAAGATAGAGAGGCTTGAAAACATGGACCAGCATACTCAGGAATACCTTCTTCCCTACCGCAATTAGACTGACGAATTGACTTTTCAAATAATACTAGTCTTGCTAATAGCGATCCTGGTTTGCAAATCTCCTGTGCAGCTTTAGCCTTATATACCTCACTCTGTTGAAGTACCCCATGAGTTGTATTTTCTTGTTTACTATCATGTTCCTGCACTAATCTCACAACAAAGCTTTCCATTGTACATTTGACGAAAATAAATCAAATCAAATCATATCAAACACGTGGACTGCAGTGACTCACGGTCTTCTCAAGAGCAGCGAGAAAAGTGACATAATGCTGGCCCAGCCAGTGATACCCGTATACCATTGAGGAATATAAGAAGATGACCACATTCAGGAAAGAGAGACAGGGATATCAAAAAGCTTTAAACATGCTCTTAGACATATACTGGTTTCCCTCCTTATCTGAAATAACAGTATTCCTTTCGTAAACTGATATGGTGTGAAGTGAAGAAGTATTAATTTGTATCGGAAAAAAAATCATCTTTCTTTGTAAAAGTGAAAATCCTCTTTGGATTTCTTTTGGTTAGCGAAAACAGGTCCTAATGTAGGTCATTTGGAAAGGGAAGTGGCGAAAAGCGAACTTTTAAAAAGCAGGTGATACCTGTATTTACATGGGCATGATTTGTCAGGAAGATGGGAAAGGTGAAAAATAAATGAGGTGAATCTCACATTCGATTTCCATGCTAGCAGATCATCATTCCCTTTATTTGCTCTTTTTGTTCTATCTCTCTCTTTCTCTATCGATTCAACTCAGTCCTCTTCCCCTGCAAAGCTGACTTCCCTGCCACCAACGTTATTCACACTATTTCCCAACTGATTTAAGTTCTGAAAAGCACTTTCTGTTCTTTTCTTTACTTTTTAAAAATATAATTTCAGGTCAGTAACACACCCTCCACCTCGCCCAGAATAGTCATCAGCACTGCTGATATCAATATGGTTGAAGTTCCCAATGGTGGAAATTTTGATAAGGCTCAAGGAAAACCTCCTCTCCATTGTTGTAATGTTCAAGTCCATTATTCTCAGATTCAGATTTGTCCTCTCCATGTCTACGCAGCTGCTGATCTCTGTTACTGTCGGAGCTGTTGTACCTACTACTACAGTGGGAGAAAGCACTGACTGAACCCCTGACTAATAGGAGCGGCAAACCCTCCAGTGACAGAATTACAATGCATAGAGACTGACATCAATCACAGTCACTGACCAAGCAGTTACAGCTTTCAATACAGCACATTCAGTTCATAATATAACTGAACTGGACTGAACATTGACATTGCCAGCTATTGGTCACATCTCCCATCACCAATTTCTCTCGTGAAGTCAGTTGTGAGGGAGAATTGTTTTTCCGTGGTCTTGATGACTCTGCTCTGTTGTACGTTTGCAATGCTGCACCATCTCTCCCCAAATCCATCCACGCAACAAAAGAAACACAATCAAGATGTTGCTACTGTGTGGATCTCTCCTCCACAGGAACAAACACCAGCCAACAGATTGTCACTGGACACAGTTGCCCTGAACATAGACAGGAAATGTGACATCTCTGAATGTTCCTCTCACTGCTCCAATAAGGCAAAGTTGGAACTTCCATACAGAATATGATTCAGTAATTTTTTAAAAAATATAAATTACCAAACATCCTAATGCAATTTTATTAGGTGTAAAGCAGTACTTTTACACATTTTGGCCTCAGTCCAAAATCAAACGTGATAAGCACAATGAACGTATTCATTAAGACTTACGAATTAATGAGGCAGATTCGAATGAATATGACATTGGCTGGGAGATAGGGCGGAATGGGGGCAATGGCTGTGGAGACGGCATAGAGTACAATGATATTTCCCAATCATCATCGCTCTTTCTGACAGACAGACTTAAATATAATGCACAAGAAGGAGATGCAATGCCGAGTGTGAACTAAACAGGATAATTTTAAATTTGATAAAGTGAACTAATATTTATATGCACATTACTTAATCAAGTATACAGAATGAGTAGGGTCAACGGACCTGAAATATACTGCCAGACCTGCCAAGCTTTCATTCCAATTCCTGTTTTTGTTTGAGATGGATCATATTGTTCATATCTGGTAGGATACTTACAATTAAAAGCAGGCAGTAATAACAAAATAAGAAGGTCTGTGGGGACAATGCAGAATAACAGTAGAGATACAGTTCATTCTAAGCTGGAAGAGACGATGGATTGAGTTTCCTCCACTTTTGCTGTAATAATTCTGTGATAGGCATTGGAAGTTTATGGAGGGGGGAGACAAGCTTGTTCAATGAAGGACACAGAGTGTTCCATCATTAAAAATAGATTATTATTATTTCATGAAGTTTAATTGCCACTAAAAGGTGTTTTCAAACAAAGTGGATTTACTGAGATTTACAGGATATTCAGAACAATGTATTTTTTTTCTTTTTGAATCTTAACGAAACAGATTTCGGCCGTAATACACGTGTCACAGTCACACCAACTGTCACAGGAAAGGACCACAGTGTGCAAATACAACCAAAGTCAACATATGGACCTGTCAAGAAACATGAAATAAATTAATATGGAAACATGAGATACAAACTGGAAATGGTGGAGAAACGAAAATAAAAACAGATGAGAAAGTATCTGCAGAGAGAAACAGAGTTAACATATTGATTATGATGTGTCACTTCTGAAAAGTCAAAAGTTAATTCTGTGCATCTCTGCTCAGATTCTGCCAGATTTGCTGAGTTTTTCTCCAGCTCTTTCATTTTTTTCTGAATTGTGGCAAATTGTCTGAATTGTCCCATCATTGAACGATGGGATGGTGAAGATACGACAAGAGGTGCATTTGGGCGAGTGGATGCAGTCAGCGTGCAGGGCACGGATGGGGAGGCACGTTCCAAGGGGTCATAGGCATCTCTGTGTTATTGCATCTTCTGGGCCTCATATATCTGATGAGCATGGCGAATGAGCCGGAGAAAGAAATAGAATTCAGGAGCGGTGCAGCCTTGAGATGTGATGCGTTTGGACAGATAAAATGTTGATATCAGTGGTGCTGACATCACACTATACGTCCTCAGAAAGAAAGGGAGTGAAAATAATCTGAATGGTAATCTTATTGTAACGCCCTGATTTCATTGGGGTGACACTCAACCAGCAAGGTCTTACTTTTCTGAGATTTTGGACCAAATTGTGAAAACGTAATTTATGTTGATGTTAATAACAGGACAAATTTACCCATGGTTTTGGAAGGCACTGGAAGGGCAAGTTTATTTGGCATTCTCAAAAGCTCTGGGGAATGTGTCATTGTTCAGTGAGGAAATTACCAGGACAGAATATCCTCCGATTCCCATCGACCACAGTTTACTCAGGGTCCGTGATACCACATGAGTCAAATACGACTTTGATGCAAGGCAAATTACTCTGATCTCACCTCAAATGTCATTGGAAAATTCTTAAAAGAATAAAAAGCAAAATGATTGAACACAGCTTGTTCGAACAATGTGCTCACTATACACACAAAGTTTAAAGGAAAACTGGTGCATGGACTTCTGATTCCGAGGAGAGGTTCATCCTATTTGTGGTGAGGCTGTTTGATTGAGTGCTGTGACAGAGAGACAGAAAGACACTCCACTCTGTACCATGGGGAACAAAACCATCCTGTTCACGGTGCATCAGGCAGTGACAGAAACACACTATTGTCTTTTCCAACTGGACATTGATCATCCCAATCTCATCATTCACTGATAATTAATAGCAGCACAGAAGCCAACAGCTCCCATCATCCCAGTTGGAAAGTAAAAGTGAATGCGATGGTCAGAAGAAGAGGGAGTAACTGGGAAATTGGTGTAACTTACAGTGGGAGGGGCAGAAGGAGGGTGTAAAGGGAGATCATCAGTGGAAGAGCATGTAGCAGCAGAAGGGGTAGTGCAAGGAAAATAAGAGTGTGAGGAAAGAGTAGGACGGAGGAGAATAGTGGCGGATGAAATTTTAAGGACAGGGAAAAGCTTGTTTTTGGGGAAGCGGGATTGGGTGCAAAAACATCATTGTCCAGGAAAATCGAGATCAAGTTTCCATTCAAAATTAAGAAATTATTTTGTATATTTTCTTTTCTATTACTTCATTCTTGTTCAGATTGTACATGTACTCTCTATTTCTGTTTCTCCATCAAGTGGAGACGACAGTTTTTTTTTTCTCATCGAGTGTGGAGTTTCAACAATTTTGATTTTTCTACAGTATGTATTTGCTTCCAATTCAAGATAGACATGAGAATATGATTTGGCCTCCTGCAATTTGTCCATAACATAACATTTAAGTGAATATTTATCCTCATCACACTAGCTGATTTAAACAAACAATGAATTAGTCCGTGTCCATCCTGCAGATGAAAAATTTCTTTAGCTCTGGCTATTGCAGGGAATGTTACAAAGATCAGTGCCTCCAAAATGCTAATGTTCCAGCGCAAGATGCCAAACCCTAGTTCATCAAAAAATATTTACAAGCTTTATGAATAAATCATGCGGAGGGGTAAAGTGTAAAAAGTGATTTCAAATCTGTGTCAAAAATGTTATTTGTGGCTTCCTCATAAAAGATGTTAACCATATCACACTGTAAATTGACCAAAATAAGAAAAACCAGAGACTGGAATTCTCAAATCTTCCTCTGAATAACATCTGGAGAACATGAAGGAAACCATGCTTTGTTTGTAATATTCATAATTGACGATGGTGAGCATGTGGAAGATGAGGGGGTGGGGTTGGGCAGTGGAATAATGACCAATGCTGTGGAATAATGACCAATGCTGTGGATGACACAAAGCTGAGCTGAGTGGCTCACAGTCAGGAGTAAAGGGTTAGGCTATGGGAGGATATAAATAGATTATTCAGATAGCCGAACAGTGGCCAATGAAATTTAACACTGATAAAGGTGGGATGATGCATGTCAGAGTAATAAGACAATTGGATACTCAAAACTATGAATGGGGAGGGCTAAATTTGCTCGTTCTTTCTTTGTAGCAAGGAAGGTTCAGGAGGGAACCTGGTTCAGGTGTACAAGTGCATAAGGGGTATGGAGAGGGAAAAATAAACAGAAGATTTTTCCCTGAGTCAAAGTGAAAGGCAGGGGATTGAGAGAGGATTTGTGCAATGTGTTTCGAGCTGAGAGGGTGGTATGAATCTGGAATGCATTGCCAAGGAGGGTGGTTGAGGCTGATAACCTCACAAACGTTTAAAAAGCGTTTGGATGTGCACCTGTTGGCACAGACGTGATAGGCCTTTTCTTCATTGCAGGATTCTATGCGGTGGCAGCCGTGAACAGTCTGATATATTCGGATGCAATAAGCAATGGCAGTTGGTGGTTTGTTCATTTGACTGGACTCAGTAAGTGGCGAGATTACAAACCAGCATCATCTCATGGAGCTTCAGCCCTTTGTCCACCTACAGCAACCAAGCCATCTCTGGAACATCCAGGATAATTCACATTCCCAGTGTAAGCATTGTCCAACAACAGCACGAGCATTTTCCCAGCTGTTTGCACTATTATTATAGCTACAACAAAGTCATCGACACAGATTTTCCTTCAATATAATGCAGACTTCTAGCTATGAGGGTGCTATTTCTCTGAAGCATAATTCCTTACCAGGTATTCACTTTAATAAAAAGCAAGCTTTCCTGTGTTTTGCTGCCAGTTGTTTATCACAGAATTCCCCACCCCACTCCACCTCAACCTCTTTCCCCTTTAATATTTTCTTGTGCACTGCCTTTTTGATTTCACACACCTCAACCCCTCATATCCCCCACACTCTCCATCCTCATTTGTGAATCGCTGATAAACCTGAGCCTCATCTCTATCATTTATTCCAACTTCCATCTCACAATGTGAACTGACATGATTCCTTCCCTCAGCATGGTCGTTAGACTGGCCATGCCTGATGTGCTATTTATCTCGACCTTCTACTCACTTTCTGACCCGCTGCTTTGGTTACCAAACTCCTGGTTTATTAATTTAAATTCATTCGACTTGCATTAGCAAATCTCCACAAAAGGATGTTGTTACTCCTCCAGTTAAGATGCAATCTGCCTTTTTGTTGTACAGGTCCCACATGTTGTGGATGAAATCCCAATGATACAAAAATCTGAAACCATCAACTTTGAACTAGCTTTTAAACAACATGTTAAGCTATACTGCTGTCCTAATCCTTACCTCTTTTCCATATGGCACGGGGAGTAATTCAGAGATTACAGAGGATTGTTCTGTCTCTCTCTCTCACACACACACACACAATCAGACAGAAAATACATTACTTTGCAGAAGAAAACCAATAACCTTATAAATAATCAGAATGGTAACTGGAATGAAGGATCTAGTTAAAGAAAGGATGAGAGAAATTGCGTTTCTTCTGGATGTCAGTTTGCTCGCTGAGTTGGAGAGTTCATTTTCAGATGGCTCATCACTATACTAGTAAACATTATCAGTCAGCCTCAGGTGAAATGCGAGTGTTATGTCCCACTTCCTATTTAAGTGTTTAGATTTCCTTGAGTCAGTGATGTCATTTCCAGTATTAGTGATTTCATGCCTGGTCCTTTTCCTCAGAGAGTGTTAGATGGAATCAAAATCAATGTTTTTGTTGATAGATTTCCGGTTGGAATGCCATGCTTCTAGGAATTCTCGCGCGTGTCTCTGTTTGGCTTGTCCTAGATGGATGTGCAGACCCACTCAAAATGATATACGTCCTCATACGTATGTAAGGATCTAGTGATAGTAGGTCATGACTTTTTTTCCGGCTAATTATTGTTCATGTATCCAGGTGGCTAGTTTTCTGCCTGTTTTTCCGATGTAGTGTTTGTTACAGTACTTGCAAGGTTTATTCTTCCTGGGGCAGAACAGACAAAGATGTGAACTTATTGTGGTGCTCAAAAGTATGAAGAAAGTTGCAGAGTAACACAGGAATACTCTGTTTCCGTTAGTTGGCATTACAGCTTCAAGGAGTTCTAATTTCAAGATGATCTGCAAAAGAGCTGGGACTGAGATATATTAATACTTCGTTATTGAGAGAGTTGTGAGGATTTAGAATAGACTGCCTGGGAGAGTTGTAGATGACGATGCAATCAGGAATTGGACAAAAATTTGGAAATTATGTATTTAATGGGCTACAGAGATAAGGCTGGCAAATGGAATGTGCTTGGGAAACATTACTGGAGCTGGTGCATACGCAGTGGCCAATGGCCTCCTCCTTATTTAAAAGTGTTGTACTCTATCATGTGTCTGATGCAAATAAAAGTCAGTATCGGATTATTTCCCGTTGTAAATGCTCGCAAATATCTGATTATTTGGTGCAACATAAGCATTTAAAATGCAAGTATTGCAAGGTCAGCCTCATTAAGCCTCATCAGATTCCTGATGAAGGGCTTATGCCCGAAACGTCGATTCTCCTGTTCTTTGGATGCTGACTGACCTTCTGTGCTTTACCAGCAACACATTTTCAGCTCTGATCTCCAGCATCTGCAGACCTCACTTTCTCCTCCAGCCTCATTATGTAGTCTATTTATTACTCAGAACATGAATATTTTAAATGCTATATTCTGATTACTAAAACAAATGTCATTGCTTTGGCACAAATCTCTTTGAAAAGGTCTGACTTTTCCCACACACCATAATACGTCCATCTTTTTTTTTCACTGTCCACATTTCATATTAAGTATCATTCTTTCTAAAACTTGGAAGTTTTAAAATTTGATAACATAAATCATTTACAGTACATGTTGAATTATTGCCATTTCTAAATTTCTGGCTATTAGCTGAAGCTCGTACATTTCAGTGAGAAATTAAACTGATTTACATATAATCAATGTATAAGAACGCTAATTCTATTTGATTGTTCAATAGTTTACTCACTTCGAACATGTAATCATTCAGAAGCCTACCATTTTCAAAATGTTGGAGTGGCAATGCATTGTTTTGAATCCTGACATTGAATATATAATTCTGATCATAACAGTTAGGTACCATGTTCTTTATTTGATATGAAATAAAATGTGCATTCTTTATTTTTGTGTTACAAAATCTTGACAGGATTTTATACTTTACTCCCATAAATGTAGAATCGACATAATTGTTTTCAGATATTATAGTTCAGTTGAATAATCAGACTTCACATCTCATGTTTGCCCAATTCACGAAACATAGCTAACAGCTGATTATTGTTCGGCTCAGTAAACTCAACACCTTGCAATGAGCTACGCTAAAAATGGCTTCCAAAAGATTTGGAATCATTTACAGTGTTACTGGAATTCACAGTTG
>NW_025212442.1:7799-10103 GCF_004010195.1 Chiloscyllium plagiosum | reverse complement strand
CTTCAGCCCTTGACGTCCTGCCGACCTTTTATCCTGTTCTAAGATCAGACTAACCTACATACCTTTCATTGTACGATCATTCATGTGCCTACCCACACACCCACACTCTCTGTGTAAAGAACCTACCTCGGGCATCTCCCATAAATATTCCTCCAATTACCGAAAAATCATGCCACCTCATGATAGCTATTTCTGTCCTGGCTGGAAGTCTATGGCTATCCATTTTATCTATGCCTCTAATCATTTTGTCCACCTCTATCAAGTCACGTTCCATTCTTCTTCGATCCAATGAGAAAAAAAAACCTTGTTCCCTGAATTTTCCTTTGTAAGACCTGCTCTCCAGTCCAAGCAGCGTCCTGACAAATGTCCTCAGTATGCTCACCCACGCTTCCACGTCTTTCAATGAGGCGACCAGTACGGAACACAACATTTCAAGTGTGATCTCACCAGTGTTCCATAGAGCTGCAGTTTAACTCCACTACTTAAACTCAATCCCCCGCCAATGAAAACATCATCCGGCTTCTTAAGAACCTTATCAACCTGGGTGGCAACTTTGTGCGAGCTATGACATGGATCATGAGATCCCACTGTTCCTCCACAATATATGAATCCTACATTTAACCGTTTTTTCTGCATTCAAATTCGACCTTCCAAACTGAATCGGTTTACAATTTTCCAGGTTGAACTCCACGTTCAGCCCAGTTCAGCATCCTATCAATGTCCCGTGCAAACTACAATAGCACTCCAACTACCCATAATTTCACCAAGCTTTGTTAAATTGAAAAAAATATAATCCACCTACCCTTTTCCTCATCAAAGTCATTTATAAATATCACAAACACCAGAGGTCCCAGAACCGATCCCAAAGGAACGCGAATGGTCACCGAGCTCCAGACTGAATACTTGCCATTTACCAGTCCCTCTGTTTTCTATGGGCCAGTTCATTCTGAATACAGACAGGCCGGTTTCCCTGTATCTGATGCGTCCTTACTTTCTGAATGAACCTACCATGGGGAAATTTACCAAACGCCTGGTTAAAAAACCATGCACTCCACATCCACTACTCTCGCTTCTTCAATGTGTTTGATCCCATTCTCAAAGAATTCAGTAAGGTTTGTGAGGCATGACCTGCCCCTCACAACGCCATGCTGACTATTTCTAACCAAACTATCATTTGCAAGTAACCATATATTCTGTCTCTCAGAATCCTCTCCAAAACTTTGCCCAATGCTGATGTAAACTGACTGGTCTGTAATTCTCAGGATTATACCTATTCCATTTCCTGAACATGGGAGTAACATTTGCCACCCTCCAATTATCGAGCACTACTCCAATGGAGAGTGAGGACGCAAAGATCATCTCCAAAGGTGCAGTAATCTCTTCCCTCTCTTCCTGTAGTAAGCCAGGGTGGATCCCGTCTGGACTAGGAAATTTATCTTTCCCTATGTTTGTATTTCAATCAGTCTGTACTTCACCTCAACATGTCTACTCGCTGTCCAATCATCTGATTGACTGTTTTCCATTTCAGGGCTCGAAACAGTACTGCCTTCCTGAACACATATGGTTCCCAATAACCTGTTAATCTTGGAAAGGAAAACATGGGAAGGAACCAAAGCCTTCCTGATGAAAGGCTGATGCCCAAAGCTTTGACTCTCCTGCTCCTCAAATGCCGCCTGACAAGCTGTGCTTTTCCAGCGCCACACACTTCGAATCTAATCACCAGCATCTGATGGCCTCACTTTCTCCATTACATAGGGCTGTCCCCTCTGCACACTGAGCAGGCAAATAATCAGCAGAAACCCGTTGTATTTAGAGCTGACTGTTCAGTTGTGGAAAGTTGCATTTGATGAATACATTTACTGAAAACGAAATTACAATTCAACAAATATTCATTCATTCCCAGAGTTACAGTTTTGGTTCATAAATTGGACAGCTTGATAACGAGCAGTGAATGACTGAAGAACTCCGAAGTACAGAGTATTCTAGGTGTTATATTCCAGGCAGCATGTGCTTTCCCTTAATGTTGGGTATATTATCGGACAGACAGATGTGATAAAGGAACGAGCTGACACGTGGAATTGTGACATTTTTGCCATTACAGAGATGTGTTTGAAGGAGATCAGGGCTGACAACTCAATATTCTGCGGTACAAGAACTATAGGCAGCACAGGAGAGGGGAAAAGGAGGAGGTGGTGATGCATTATTAGTTATGGGAGTCAGTTGCTGCAGTAAGAAGGGAATTAAATCGGAAAGAGAAGCTTAAAGCAGGTACTAATTGAACAGGTCATTGGAGGCAACTACCAT
>NW_025212442.1:0-1453 GCF_004010195.1 Chiloscyllium plagiosum | reverse complement strand
CTCAGGCGACTGACTGTGTGGAGTTTGCACGTTCTCCCCGTGTCTGCGTGGGTTTCCTCCGGGTGCTCCGGTTTCCTCCCACGGTCCAAAGATGTGCAGG
This sequence comes from Chiloscyllium plagiosum, assembly GCF_004010195.1. Classification (NCBI taxonomy): domain Eukaryota; kingdom Metazoa; phylum Chordata; class Chondrichthyes; order Orectolobiformes; family Hemiscylliidae; genus Chiloscyllium; species Chiloscyllium plagiosum. Next base: position 1,353 of record NW_025212442.1, on the reverse strand, counting down.
TCAGGTGAATTGGCCATACTAAATTGCCCGTAGTGTTAGATAAGGGGTAAATGTAGGGGTATGGGTGGGTTTCGCTTCGGCGGGTCGGTGTGGACTTGTTGGGCCAAAGGGCCTGTTTCCACACTGTAATCTAATCTAAATCTAAATCTAAATCTAAATCTAAATCTAATCTAACTATGATAACTACCTCCTTCCTGAAAAGAAAATCAACGTTTTAGCCTCAATTGCTTTCTGGGGAAGAGAATTTCATCGACCTGCCACTCTCTGGGTGAAGAAATTGCTCCTCACCTCAGTTCTGAACAGTCTACCCTGTAATCCTTAGACTGTGACCTCTGGTTCTGGGATGCCCAGTCATCGGGAACATTCTTTCTGCATTTACCTCACTTAGTACTATTACAATTTTATAGGTTTCTATGAGAACCCTCTCATTCTTTTAATACCAGTGAAAATAGTCATACCTGATCTAATCTCTCTTCATACTTCAGTCCTGCCATCCCAGTAATTAGTCTGGTAAATCTTTGTTGCATTCTCTTCATAATCTGACCATTCTTCCTCAGACAAGGAGACCAATCTGTACACAATACTCCAGGTATAATCTTATCACTACAGTTTCTGCAATCAAATCCTCTCAGTATGAAGGCCAACATATCATTTGCCATATTCATGACCTGCTTACTTTCAGTGTCCATGGTATACATGGACACCCAGGTCTCATTGCACTTCCCTTCTCAAGTTATCACCATTCACATCATAATTGATCTTCCTGTTTTTGCTACTAAAGTGGATAAGCTTACATTTATCCTCTTACTCACCTTGCCCAAATCACATTGAATCACCTCTGAATCCTTCTCAAAGCTCACCCTCGCTCCATCAACTTTGTGCCATTGCAAATATGGAGATATTATATTTAGTTCCTTTATGTAAATCATTAACAGACATTGTGAATAGCTTGGGCCCAAATACTTAACCCTGTGTACCCCACCAATTACTGGCTGCCCCTCTGAAAATGACCCATTTATTTCTAATCTTTGTTTCTGATCGATCTAGATTTCTGTATCAACATCAGTACATATCCCCAATCCCATGTGCTTTAATTTTACATGCTAATCTCTTATGTGGGACTTTATTGAAAACCTTCTGAAAGTCAAAGTAAACCACATCCACTGGGTTCCTACTATCAACTCAACATGCTCAAAAATCAGTGTTACACATGATTTCACTTTCATAAATCTATGCTGACTCTGTCCAATCCTGACACAGTTTTCCAAGTGCTCTGTTATTAAATGTTTTATAACAAATTCTAGCATTTTCCTTGATGTCTGGGTGACTGGTCTATAATTCCCTGTTTCTCTC
>NW_025212441.1:25080-26718 GCF_004010195.1 Chiloscyllium plagiosum | reverse complement strand
CCAAATACATGAAAATCCTGTCCCTGAGGATTCCCTCCAACAACTTGCCTATCACCAATGTCGGGCTTACCAGTCTATAGTTCTCTGGCTTGTCCTTACCACCTTTCATAAACAGTGTAATATACTTGTCATACAGAGGATTGTAATATCTCAGATCTATTTTATGATCCTTCTCAACTGTCTGAGTTTCAGTTCCATAAAGGAAGGCTTTCATGGAACAAAGATTGTTGCATCACAGAAGGAGGGTATTTGACAACTTGTGGCGGGGGGTGACCTTATAGATGTTAAAAGAATGAGAGGGGCATGGATAGGATAAATAGACAAGGTCTTTTCCCTGGGCTGGGGGGTCCAGAATTAGAAGGTATAGGTTCAGGGGAAGAGGAGAAATATTTAAAAGGAACCTGTGGGGCAACCTTTTCATGTAGAGCATGTCACGTGTATGGAATGAGCTGCCAGAGGAAATAGTACCAGTGGAGGCTGGTACTATTACAACATTTAAAAGGCATCTGGATGGGTATATGAATAAGAAGAGTTTGGAGGGAAATGAGCCAAGTTCTGGCAACTAGGACTCAATTAATTTAGGATGTTTGTTCTGCATAGACGAGTTGAATCAAAGGATATATTTCAGTGCTGTATGACTCTATGACGCTATCAGAACCTGCGTAAGCTTTGAAACGAAACTACTCCATTTGTCTTCCACAGATGCAGAAGAACAGAGCACGCAGGGTTCCCTTAGCAACAATGTGTAAGTTTTAGGACAGTTGTGATATTTACTCTGTAAATCAACAATCCGTGCATCATAAATATCTGGATGCGCAGGGATACGGAGGGAAATCTGTCAAGATTTTAATCTACTGGCCGGAGACGGTGAGGAGAAGAGGATTTCCAGTCGGGACTATAGTTAGACAAGCTTTCCAAAAGAAAATGGAGCATACGATCCACAATTCCATTGCATCACAATAAAAATCAATTTGAGATTTAAAGTTCACAACTGATCCAGCATCCACTGCCGTTTGTGGAAGATTGTTCCAAACATCTCCCTCCCTGGGCATGTCAAAGTGCTTCCTAAGTTCTTGCTGGATCATTCTCGTCGTAATTCACAGACTCTGCTCCCTCATTCTAGATTCACAAACTTCGCTCAGATCACATCTTAATGTATTTAATTCGAGAGAAAACTGGCGTGATTTGTGAAACAAAACAGAAATTGCTGAATAAACTGAGGAGGATGGGCAGGAAATGTGAGAGAGAAATCAGAGTAAATGCTTTGGATCCGTTGACCCTTCGTCTGAACTCATGCCTCATACCCTCACACCGTATGAAACTGGAACAGATGACAGAATACTGAGATCAGAGAATGCTGCAGCAGCAGTGAGGTTGGGTGTCTCTGTCAGTGGAATGCTGTTCAGTGAATTACTGTCACGGTCCCAGTTTCTGGATAAGGCTGAACAGTCAGTGAGTTGGAGATAATATTGTTCAAAAGATAAAACCAGATAGCAGATCAGCAGCAGATTAAAACAACGTTTCGAGCAAAAGCTCTTCATCAGGAAAAGAGGCAGGGTGCCTGCAGAATGGAGAGATGAATGAGAGGGGTGGGGGTGGGGAGAAAGTAGCACAGAGTCCAATAGGTGACTGGGGGTG
>NW_025212441.1:19175-24391 GCF_004010195.1 Chiloscyllium plagiosum | reverse complement strand
GGTCTGAGGGCGGAGGTGCGGGATGTGGACGAGATGCGTTGGAGGGCATCTTTAACCACGTGGAAAGGGAAATTGCATCTCTAAAGAAGGAGGCCATCTGGTGTATTCTGTGGTGGAACTGGTCCTCCTGGGAGCAGATACGGCGGAGGCGGGGGAATTTGGAATACACAATGGCATTTTTGCAGGAGGTAAGGTGGGAAGAGGTGCAATCCAGGTAGCTGTGGGAGCCGGTGGGATTGTAAAAAATGTCAGTGTCAAGTCGGTCGTCATTAATGGAGATGGAGAGGAAGGGGAAGGTCGTGTCAGAGATGGTCCAGTTAAATTGAAGGTCGAGATGGAATGCATTATTGAAGTTGATGAATTGCTGAACCTCCTCACGGGAGCATGAGGTGGCGCCAATGCAGTCATCAATGTAGCGGAGGAAGAGGTGGGGAGTGGTGCTGGTGTAACTACGGAAGATGGACTGTTCTACGTAGCCAACAAAGAGACAGGCATAGCTGGGGCCCATACGGGTTCCCATATTTACCCCTTTAGTCGGGAGGAAGAAAGAGAGGAAGAAAGGGACAGAGAAAACGACATGCAGAAAGAGGCGGAAAGAGAGAGAAGGCAATATTCCTGTGGTGGAAGTAAGCATAATAGGGCTCATGGAACACTGTCAAAACTGAACAAATGTGCATGGAGCAAGAAACAATTCAGATCGGGGATCACGAGCACACAGAGATTTTCTCTTGTTGGAATAAAATGTTTATTGCGAGCTAACAGACAGTGACTGACATTGATCATGGTGCAGAAGGGGCTGTTTCTGTCCCTCTCTCTCCTCCCCTACAGGGGAAATGCAGAAACTCCTGCTGCGGACTTTATCACTCATTCACAGGGCTGCCCATGAAGACTCAATGTTCCAGTTGAATCCATCACTCACAGACAGTTCATCATTTGGAATCACTCCTCCAGCCTCTTTCCACCATGCCCTGCCCCTGACAGTTACCTCTTTTTTCCTTCACTGCTGTCCCTTTGTTACGTCTTCCAATATTTCTTAAAGTGGAGGTAGATGGATTTTTGTGAAGCCTGGGAGGTTGGTATCAATGTCAGGAACAGGCAGGAATGTGTATTACACTTTACAATTGGATGAACCATGATGTTCTGGAATGACGAGTGAACCAGATTCAAAGGGCTGAATGGACTACTTTTCCTCATTGTCTGTCTGTCTCCATGTGTGTCAATCCGTCAGTCAATCAGGGATAGCAGCGTGTGCCTGAGTGTGATGAATGGTGACCCATCTTGCTTCGCCCCTCGCCACTGCAGGGTGTTCAACTCAATCCACGTGATTGTTGTGATGAAATTCTGTCTGCACGTATGCAACTTGTTGCACTGGGAACACTGCAGGTGCCTGCGGACCTCTCCCAGTTCTTTTGCTGACTCGTTAAGTGAAGAATTTATGTAACCAGTTTTTGCATTGCATTCTTGAACTTCGCTCTGAACTTGGACAGAGTCACTGCACAAAATAATGTGTTCGTGCTGCAGCTGAAAACTCTCAGCATTTCTGCAATGTATGTAAAATCCTTCATAGAACTGTTGTTCCAGCGATATGTTCCTTGAATGCTAAAGTATATGACGTTTGAACCGTGCACTGTCCACAGAAATATGAAGCTAATGGATATGGTGAAGAGGGAAATCACTAACCTCCTCCGATTCTCCATCTCTGTGTCTTTGTGCCTCTCTCCCTTCCTCTGACCCCTCAGGCTCTTGCAAACTCGACTGATCAACAAAATGTGTCTGACCATCAGAGTATTCATCAACAGAATTTACATGAATGAGATGAAAGGGGTTAAAATGATATCAAACCATCTGAATCTCAGTCACCTGGGATCTGTAAAATAACTTGACTTTATTTGGCAGTGCCACAGAACATTGTTAATTATACTCCAAGGTTCAACCGAAAATAGAAGGGAATGCTGTTTTGAAAAGAGCAGAATGCTAGTTGCAGCCATAGCCACGGCCAAGACTTTTTCAGTCCAATATTCTCTCTTCATTTTCAGGCAGCAAATGGCCACAAAACGATCAAAGGTGAAAAGAACAGTGAACCAGGCGGAACAGTCTGTGGCTGCACGAGCCATGACATAGGCAGGATGGCCGACAGCGGTGAGATCCAGGAAACACGTTGGCATGTCAAAGAATTTGAATTTCCACAGTATAATGTCAGTGAGAACAAACAGTATGTCCAACGTTGCCATAGCTAACAGGCAGCGCGTTGTGCAGTTAGAGAGACCACACTTTGCCCGTGTGAGAACCAAAATCACCAGCTAATTAACTGAAAGAAACAGGAAGTAAAATTCAAATTGGAAATTAATGATCAAACTTCTAGTCGTCAGCATAGATAGCAATATAAGATCTTAGCACATAACTGGGGCAGTTGGGAAGGTTCAGACATCGTGTTTGAATATGATAGCTCCTATGGCCTGACCCATTTTGAAGCTGCTCACTCTTGTGTTTAACTAATTGTTGGCAGGCAATTGTCAGATGGCGGGGGACGGGGTGGTGGGAGTGGTGGCGGGGTGCGCATATCTTTAAGGTGCAAGGGAAAAGGCTTTCAGGATCTGAGGTGGAGGCATTCACCTAGAGAGTGGTGGGTGTCTGCTAATTCAGTGTCTGGGAGATTTGTGGAAGCAGGAAATGTCACAAATTTTAAAAACTATCTGGATGAACGCTTGAGGCATCATAATATTCGAGGCTATGAGTATAGATCTGGGAGCTGGGACGAAAGTAGATTTTGTGTAGCTTTGTTAGCACAAACTGGATGGACCGAAGGCCTTCTCCTATACAGTCTGGTCCTATGGTTCTAAGAATTAGTTCTGAGAGGGATTGGAAGTGAAGCATTGTAATGAAATAAATTAAGGCTTTGAATGCTGAAAACATGAAACAGAACAAATCCAACACGTATCTGTGGAGAGAGAAACAGGGTGAATGAAATCACGTTTCATCAGAACATCTTCATCTGAACATGGGTCACGGAACTCAAAACGTCATCTCAGATTTCTCCCTGCACACAAAACCCTATCATTTCAACAAAAAGGCAGAAATACATTTCAAAAAGCGAAGTCAGATTTAAAGTGTTGGTATTCAACTACTATAGAACATTTTTTGATTGTTCTTAGCACTCTGGCCATGGTTAGACACATGGCGTAGTATAGAATGGAAACAGACACTTGAGTCCAAATTATCCATGCCGAACACATATCCTAAATTAATCCAGTCTCATTTGCCCATGTATCCATCTCAACCCTTTCTATTTATCTACCCATCCAGATATCTTTTAAATTTTGTAATTGTCCCAGCCACCACCACTTCTTCTGGTAATTCATTCCACAGCCGCACCATGCCCTGTGTGAAATAGGTACCCCTTCAGTTACTTTTAAGTTTATCCCCTCTCACCTTAAACTTATCCCCTCTAGTTCTAGACTCTCTCATAACAGAGAAAAGATCCTCTCTGTCACTACTTTCAATGCCTCTCATGATTTCATAAACCTGCATAAGGTTACACCTCAGCCCACGACACTCCAGGGAAAACAGCATCACTGTATTCAGCCTATCCCTATACTTCAAATATTCCAACACTGGAAACATCCTTCTGAACATTTTCAAATCTTCCAACATTCTTAGAGGGAGAATGGAACGGAACACAATATTCTAAAACGTGGCCTAACCAATGTCCTGCACAGCCACAACATGATCTCGCAATTCCGATACACAATGTTCTGATCAATAAAGCAAAGTCTACCAAACATCGTCTGCACCACTCTCTCTATCTCAGAAATCATTTTCAAGGATCTATGATCTTGCACTCCAAGCTGTCCTCGTTCAGCAACAATGTCCAGGACCTTATCAATAACTGTGTATGTCCTGCTCTGATTTTCCTTTCAAAGTGCAGCACCTCACATTCATCTAAATTAAACTCTATCTGCGACTGCTCGGATCATTGGCCCATGTGATCAACCTTCTTCCCTGTCAAATCCCACGTAAACTTTAGTGGGATCTGCAAACTTACGAAATAGAATGTAAATTGTCAATTTCAAATCGTTTATGTCAATGACAAAAAGCTGTGAATCCAGCATCAATTCCATTCACACACCACTGGTCACAGGCCTCCAGTCTGAAAGGCGAGTCGATACCACCACCCTCTGTCTTCCACCTACAAGCCTGTTTTGTATCCAAATAGCTGGGTCTCCCTGAGTTCAATGCCAGCTAACCTTACGAATTTGTCCAGCATGACAAACCAGTTTGAACACCTTCCTGAAGTCCATATCGATCACGTCCACTGTTCTGCCTCATCAATCCTCAATGATACTTCTTCAAAAACTCAGTTTCGTTGGTGAGACATGATACTGTATGAACAAAGGCATGTCAACTGCCCCAATTAGTCCTTGCCACACCAAATACATGTAAATCCTGTCCCTGCAAATTCACTCTCACAGCTTGTCCACAACTAATGTCAGGCTCACCAGTCTGCACTGCCCTGGCAGTACCTTCTCACCTTTCTTAAATACTGGCACCATGATTGCCAACCTCCAGTCTTCCAGCACCTCACTTATTGTCAATTATACAAATATCTCAGCAAGTCCCACAGCAATCACTTCCTTAGTTTCCCAAAGAGATTGAGAGGACACCTCATCAGGTCCTGGGGATTTTTCCAACCTCATGATTTTTAAGATATCCAGCATTGCTTCTGATGTAATATGGGAATGTTTCCCTACATTCTGTATCTACCATGCTTTTCTGCGTAGTAAGCAAAGATTCAAAATGCTCGTTTACTATTGCTCACATATCCTGCATTTCCACACACAGCCTGCCACATGATGCTTCAGGTGTCCTATTTTTTCCTGTGTTACAATTCTGTCCTTAATATATTTATGAAATGCATTTGGATTCTCCTTAACCCTTTTGGGCAAAGCTATCTCATGTCCGCTTTTTGCCCTGCCGATTTCCCTCTGTAGTTGACGAATTTTGAGAATAATTACCAACCCTTAAAAAAACAGGAAATGACATCACTATAGGAAATGATGTCACCACAGGAAATGACATTACCCACCCAAGGAAACTCAAACATATAAATAGGAAGCCAGCGACAACAAGAGTGCTTCATTCGGAGGCTCACTGATTATTTTTCCTTGTATGGTGACGACATGTCTGAAAATGAACCTTCCAGCTCAGTGAGCAAACCG
>NW_025212441.1:9557-17078 GCF_004010195.1 Chiloscyllium plagiosum | reverse complement strand
CTTACAGACAGTGTGTTCCAAATTCCAACACCCGGCAGCCTATACCGCTTTTCCACGCATCGACTTAAATCTTTCTGTCTTTCTCATTAAATTTCTGGCCCCCTGTGATCGATCTCTCCGTGGATGGGAAACGCTTCTTTCAGTCTACCTGATCCATACCCCTCATTATTTTGTACATCTGTACCATGCCTTCTCACAAACTCCCCTGCACAGTGACAAACAATCCCAGCTTGTCCTGTCTCTCTTCATGACTGAAACTCTTCAGCCCAGACGCTATCCGACTGAATCTCTCCTCCACCTTTCCCACTGCGATCACATTCCTGGACTCACGTGAATTGCAGACAATAGTCTAGGTCGAACCGAATGAACCTTTTTTTTTCATTCTGTAATAGCATGCGGGGTGGCTCTGCAGCATTTATTGCCTTGCGGTCTGGAGTCAGACCAGTTAAGGACGTAGTGAGACAGATGGGTTTTTTAGACAACGCATTTAGCATATTCTTAATTGTCGCAACCAGTAACAGTGAGGGCAACGGCACAGATGTGACGGTATCAACGTGAAAGTATATGTTAGATTGTGCAATGCCTCAGTAAAATGGGATGTGGGATGGAAAAGAGAGTTAGGGAGAGTGGGAGGGGAGACATCTTCCAGAACTTTTGAGTTTAAATCCTGATACATGAAACGCAGAAACATCAGAGAAGGTGATTCGATGGAAAACACCTCGGAGAATATTATCATGTAAAAACGATTAATTTCTTACTGTGTTTCACCAAAAGTAAAACTTTGAGAGAACTAACAGCCATGTCGTGGATTAGAGCCGAGGACGCTGCAATCACAACGCAGAATACGAACTACTAAATAGTTACAGAACTCCAACAGACCACTTTTGCAAACTGCAACCAGTATTGTAGCAGAGGAAATGTCAGGGAGAACGTACAATATCAGGCCTTAGCGACAGGCGTGTGGGAACTCAGAATGGGCTGAATCTTTAACTTTAACGTCCTCAGAGACTATGAAGATTCCATGAATGAGAGTATTGGAGAATGGGATTAATGAAATTTTCCAAACTCCTGGGACAGCGCAGGATATTATTGAAACGTATGTTTCAATAGCATTATAGTTTAACATCGGCTACTTCATCACTTTGCCCACACAAGGCACTACCAACTGCTGCAGGCAATCACACATAATCCGAGTTCCAGACCCGGAATCGTAGAAACGGTGTGAAGCAGCCACGAAGATCCAATGGGAAATTGGGATGGAATGACAGGAGAGAGACACGTGTATTTCCGAGGGTGGGATTTCTCCTGGTCAAAAGCGGGACGGGACGGAATACTTGCCAACATTTATAATATTATAGCCATAAGTAGTACATGTTGCTGAGACAGCCGTTTGGCGCATCTAAAGCGTGTTGAGACTTTAACTTTGAGGTGGCAAGGTTCGAAAATTCATTTTCCTGTTTGGATCAGTGTTTTTGACATTGGCAGTAGCAGCTGCTTTTGCTCGCATCAGCTCAGAATCAGCTTTTTGTTCCCAGTAATTACTGCAACCTGGAGAAGGTGGTGTTGTGGTTATATAATGAATTAGTCATCCTTGGGGACTCAGACACGGAACTGGTAATGCTAAGGTTCGACGAATAAAACCTGGAATTAAAGCCTGACCTCAGCACAAGAGAACATGACTTTAATTTCCTGCAATCGCATTCATGCATGTCCCTTATGCAGGGGTTGCTACTGTCTTTCCCCAATCCTGCCTACTTGTGGCTCCAGGTCCAGAACAACATAGCTGACCCTTAATCCGAGAATGCTGATCGTGTGGCGAAGCAGGTCATTCGGCCCTTCCAGTCGACACCATCCCTCCGAAGCACATCCTATCAGATCCACACTGCATACCTATTCCTGTTCCCCTTCATTTCTCATGGCTGATCCCAGTTACCTGCACACCTTCAGACTGTGGGAGGAAACTCACAGAATTTGCACACAGTCACACGAGACTGGGATAAAATCCATGTCTCTCATGCAGCAAGACAGCAGTGAATCAGGAAGAACAACAAATGCTGTCCTGATCAGTGACATCCACACCCTGTGGGTATATCAGGAAGAATAAAAACATTCACAACATGGACAACGGGACTTGCGTCTGCGTGGACATGATTTGAACCAATCGCTCCCCCTTGGGTAGATACAAGGACACCGATATCACAGAGAAACCAGGGAAATGCGAGATTCAATTGACTGCTGAAGTGGAAACTCATTTATTCAGTCAAACTGGGGACAGACTGTTCAACAATCCCGTGTGTGGAAAGGGCTCAGTGAGCAAAAGAGCCTCCGGCGTAACCAGCAAGATTACATATCCGAGAAGGAGATCAACTAAACTGTCAATGCTGCTGTTTATCACAACCAGCTGCCATTTCTATAGACTCATAGTCATAGACTTACGCAGCATGGAAACAGGCCTTTCACTCCTACCAGCTCATACTGAAAATCATGCCAAACTAAAAGAGTCGCATCTGACGGCTCCTGTAACTGCTGAGGCTTAATAATGCCCTCGTGATATTATTACTGCATTGTTAATACGAATGTCCAGATATAATTCTGTGGATACGTGTTCAAATCCTTGCATGGCAGATGCTGGAATTTTATTTCAATAAATACCTAGAGCTGACGAGTATAATGATGATGTTGAATCAGCTGTTGTAGATCTGATTCGCTAATGCCTGACAGCGAAGAAAACTGCCATACTTATCTAGTCTGGCTGGGATGCGATTCCAGATACAAAAAATCGTGGTTGATTCTGAACTGCTCTATGGGCAATAAATAATGGACTGGGCATGACTGAATGGCTTTTTTAATCCCACTGAAACTTTCCAATTCATTTATCGATCTAAATATTCTGTAAATGTTGTAAATTTCCTTTCATTCATTACTGCCTCAGGAAGTGAATTGCACACATGAACCATCCTCAGTTAAAAAAGCCTCGCATGCCTTATTTTAAATCTCTATCTTTTCACCTTAAACATTTGCCCTCTCGTCTAAAAGTCCACCTCCTTGGAGAAAAGACACTTACAGTTAACTCTATCCGAACTCTTAATAGTCTATAACTTTCTATCAGGTCACCTTTCAAGCTCCCGTGTTCGAGAGAAAATATTCTCAGCCTATCTAGCCTTTCATTATAACTCAAACCTTCCCCACTAGCAATATGCTGGTATACCTCTTCTAAACCTACTCCAGCTGAACAATTTCCTTGCGATTACTGGGTGACAAGAATTGGACGCAGTATTGCAGAAGACGCCTCACCCAATGTCCTATTCAACTTCAACATAATGTACCAACTCCTACGCTCAAAGGACTGAGCAACGAAGGCAAGATGACATTTTTTTAAACCATTCTGTCTATATGTGAAACAAACGAAAAAGAATTATGCACCTGCATCCCCGGCCACCGTGTTCCACAACACTATGCAACGCCCTATCACTAAAAGTGAAATTGGAGTAGGATTTCACGAATTTCTGAAGGTGATTGCACAAGGGATCAATTGGTCTCGAGGGCTTAGAGATGCATTCTGTTCTTGACCGTAGGTGGGAATATAAGAGCAGGGAAGTGATGCTGGAACTTTAGTAACTGCCTGTTCAGAGAAGAGTCAGAGGACCGGCCACAAGTCTGGTCATTGCATGAATCTTTTTTTTCGGAGGAATGATAAAATAAAGGATGGAGGGCTGAAATAGACCATGTGGCCGATCAAGTCTGGATCAGAACTCAATCCGATCTTCGCTGACAATGCCCCAAGTCAGCCTGGCACGTTTCTTGGAGGGGAACCTGCAGATGGAGTCATTCGATGCATTAGACAATTGAGCAGAAATTAAACCACTCAGCGCAGTGAGTCTGCTCTGCCATTAAATCATGGCAGATATCTTTCTAAACCCAATTCTCCTGCTTTCGCCCCATAAACCTTGATCTCCTTGACAATTACGCTGCTACATATCTCAGTCTTACATACAATCAAAGACCTGGCTCCCACAGCCTTATCTGACAATGAATTCCATACATTCACCACTTCCTGCCTGAATAAGTGTCTCTTATTACTGCTCTCAAATGTCTTCCCTTTTCTCCAAGGCCGTGCCTTTTGGTTCTAGTCTCTACTGCAAGCGGGCATCAGAGCCGCCCTGCTTTTGCCACGGGACTATGCCTACATCAGGAAACTATAAGAATTCATTTTGTGTTTTAAACAGCAGTCGCAGCTTTAAACCCACAGAACTCAGCAGCTGCCGGTCCGCCCACGTGACCGGGAGATAGGAGACAGAGGACAGATAAAATCCACACTAGACCAACACTACCCATGACTCATAGACCAAAACTCCGGAATTAATTAAATATGGAAACCCATCTCCTAATCACATCAAGAGACTGACTGAAACACACCCATACCCATCGATACGGAGCCACCCTGACACAAAGGACAGGCATCCACCAGACAGGAACGGACAGACCAATACACACCAACACCCCAAGGGAACAAAGGGGGGTGCTAGCCCCTGCCCTCACAGAGAGAGACAAGCAGATAATACCCGGACCCGTTTTACATAAACCAATTAGCACCCTATTGTGCGTGCCCTGCAACTCTCCTGGGACGGCAGGAAACATACTATTTGCACCTACTCCAGTGATGATGGGGAACGATCATCCCATTTACCCTCAAATTCCACACATCCTGACAACTAAAAGTATATAATATGTAGCTGCACGCGAGAAAAGGAGAGCAGCCGAGATTCGGACCTCGGTTGGTCTCCGCCGGCGTTACTGTAGCAATGAACGTTACCGATTGTTGAACCGCACTCTGGGCTCGTATGATATCATTTCATCCGCGCTAACAATTGTCCCCCCTTTCGGCAAGGGGTTGGACACGTCCACACCCCCGATGCCGATATTTTAAAAGTCGGCTCCTCGCCCGGTACATTCCGCCGGCAGTCATGCTGCAGTCATGGGGCCTTTGGATAGTCCCGGGAGAAGGTCACATTAACTCGAGCCCTGTGAGCTCATGGTGCCTGATCGCCCGCCAGGAGTCGATGGCGTGGAGCATGGTCTTCCTGGCCTTTCGTTTTTTGTGCTGGCGGCATGAATGACACGGCTAGCAGTAACTGTATACCTACAATGGTGTGCGAAATGATTCGGATCCAGGGATGGATGTTTATGTTCGGGCCCCAATCCCACACCCTCTGTGCCCACCCCTGGGACTGCAAAGCTGTGTCTGTGTCCTCCTCTAGGTCCTTTACATGCAACTGCAACTGGTGATGCAATTTCACTGAGTGTTCTACCCGGGTCCTAAGCTCCCGTAAGACCTCAGCCAAACTTGGGATGGAGGCTCCTGATATTCCCTGAGGGTGTTCCTGAATTTATCAGTAGTTTGTATGGACTCGGGGTTCCGTCGTCAGACCTCTGAGATGTGAGCTTGCCCAACCGTGACTGGGCGCCTGGGGGTGAAGCAGAACTCGTGCTGGGGAATCGGGCACTGCAGTCCATTACACCAAAATGAGGTTTCAAGAGTGGAGACACAATATCGTCCCCGCCCCCCCCCCCCCACCATTTCCTGCCCTAGTCAAGTGGGGGCCCGTGGGTTCGATTTCAAGGGTGCAGCCCTGTGTCCGGTTGAACCTGCAGTCCGCTGTTATACTCCTTCGTAAGGGGTGAGAGCAGATGGTAATTGCCCCCCCGCTGCTTGCAGCCTGTAAGCGGCACCCCGTACACAGCGCCGTTTTGAGATATGGCTGTGTGGTGAGCTAATCGATATTTGAGGGAAGCGTTTTCCCGTATGACTCCGATGTTCTCAATGTGAAACAGGGGAAATGGCCTCGACTCTGGGGTGACCACGGGATCAGGAGGACAATCCCGACTCCTGTCGCCTCACTGACCTCAAAGTCGGGCATTACTGGGTATACTCTGGTCATACCCTTCAGAGTCCGGCTGTCAAGCGGCGCGGAGCGCCCGTAAGTGAGGCCAGTTTGGCACTGTCGATCCAGTAGGGCACTTGTCCCCTTTGGACCTGGTCAAGATTATGCTGGATCTGGGCTACCATCCACAGGCCATACGCATGCCACAGCTGTCCCTCGTGGATATGGACCGTGTTTTCCCTTTCCCGGTCTATAAGGCGGTTAATGGTGTGGGCGTGTGTCTCCAGAACTGCAATGCCGTCGAGTTGGGTGTATGCTCCCTCTTCCCCCATGCGTGCCTGGTGTGCCTGATTTGTGAGAGACCTCTGTAGCAGGTCCCTCATTACCCCTTTTAGTTTCTCGACCTTTTCGTTAAGGCCCTGGATGTCGAGGGAGTTTACTACGGATGTTCCCGTGTTGAGTCCTGTGAGAGCATCGTTGACTATGTCCCATCTGTGTCGTTGTGTGTGCGTGTTATGTATTTCATTTCGGTAGTGGGTTGCCCCCATGGCGTCTATGGCCCCCTCTATAATCTCCTTCCCCATCATGGCGTATAGGTTGCGTACCTGTGCTGTGCAATAGTCCGGTACCCGGATGCCCGATATATTGACCAGCACAGGCACGACCTCATGTCGGACGTTGTCATAAAGGGTCTCTCCCTCATCCCACAATACCAGTACCCCCGCGGGCCCCGGTCCCAGAGAGGGGCATGGCAATATCTCGGGAGTCGTGGTCGGGGGCAGTGTGGTGGAAAGCACAAATACAAAGAGACTACCACGGCATTAGTAAGCTCGTAATATCCGCATAAAACAGATCCTGTACAGTAAAGGCATCAAAGGCCGGGGCAGGGGAGAGGTCCTCTGGCATGGCACACATTGTACGGAAAATGCAACCCCCAAGTCCATCGCCTCAGCACGCCGGTTGCAGGTCGGCCGCAGGTCGCGCTCCGACATGCAGAATAAACAGAGTGTCTGTACGCCTGGGGAACTTCTAGCCAGGCGTTGTAGAACGCGTCAATCACATCGGGCTTGTCCCTTGCAGGAATACAGATGGCGTCGGACACGTTGAAGGCAACACCATGGCGGTAGAAGTTGTCATATATTTCGGGGAAGGAAGGCACTAGTCGTAGGGCAAAGAGGAGAGCAGGGAGGAGAGCTGTGCACCGGTGAAGCATGATCTGTGGGAAGAGAGGGAGAGAGGCACCCTTACCAAGAGTGTAGGGTTAGTGTGTGTAGGAGCAGGTCTCCCTGGAACTGGTCCACCCGTTGCACTGTAAGGAGAAAGAGGGGCGGTTAGAGTCAAGTCAAAAAGGGGGGGGCGGAGTCTGTCCGGTCGGGGCTTAAGGGTAGGGTTTAAGCTGGGACCAGTGTTTCCACCTGCCCTTTCCCTTCATGTCGACACAGGCGCACGTGTCGCTGGTGAGGATGATGTCATGCGGTCCCAGCCACCGGGGGGCGAAGCCGGGCCAGTCGGGGGCGGCCCTGACCAGGACTTTGTCCCCAACGCCGGGAAGGGGTTGGGTGGGCAGATGCGGCTGCAGTTTTGCCTGGTCCCTAATGTCCTGCTGGTCGCGCGCAGTTTGTCTAAGGGCCCGCAGCTG
>NW_025212441.1:4228-7821 GCF_004010195.1 Chiloscyllium plagiosum | reverse complement strand
TTTTAACACAATCTACCATTGTCTACAAGTGTGAATACCTTCCCACGAAAACAACTAAGGGAAACCTTTAATCTTAACAATCCAGTTTCCTGTTGGTGAAATGCAAATCTGCCTCTATGCTACCCTAATTTACTGATAGCCCCAAAATGTAACCATCTTGTAAAAATAATTGTTTGGTTGTACTGAACTTAAAACATGTCTAAAAAGCGACATGGGGTTGAAGCTTTTTGGCTTGCACTCATCAGGATTGAAATGCAGCATAGCCTTAATAAGTTTCTTATTCTTGTCGGCTATAAAACGGGTAAGGGAACCCTCTGGCCCCCAATCTAGGTCTTCGGCCGCGCTCCCACCCATGGTAGGGGCGCAGCGGGTGTAACTTAACAGAAGCTAATTTAAAGTAAAGCTAGCAGGCGTGCTAAGGGATGTTGCTGGCACTGGCTTATTAATCTCCCAGTCGGGGAGCCCACTCCCTGTGAGTCGAACCCTAGCCCCGCGGGTCAACATCGGCAGGGAGAGGGATAGTTCCAGATGGGGCGCGTGTCGATTCCTGAGTGTGCAACCCCGGGTTTCCGTGAGTCTCTCTCTCACCGCCTGCCGTGTGTACCCCACAAACACTGGGCGTGAACCAGGGGCCCGACTGCAAGGGGGGAGGGGTGGGGTGGGGCTGAAGTCAGACCTAACCGCGCCTGATCCTACAGAGGCCAATACCTCGGGACCGTGAGGTCAATCGGCAGAGCGTATAACCGCTGGCTGGCCCGAAGGCCCCGCCTCTTGGGCTGGTTTGGAGGACTTTCCTTCTTGTAGCGCGCGTAGACCTCCCAGCCTCTACCGCATACGCAAGGAAGGTGCTAAAACCGGGCTCAATGTACAATGGGGTCCCCTAACACCCACTGCAAAGGTCAACCAGGAAGGCTTGTTTGGTCGGTTTTTAAACAGGGTGAAGTCAATCTGTCGGGGTCTCGTACCTAAAGTCGTCGGTACAAGGATAGTCCGTCAGTCACAGTAGCACATTGACAATAAACGACAATAGTAATAATCACGCACGCTTCCACTGGTGTTCCGCGACCCAATCGCCCACCCGCGAAGGATCACTCACACACACACACACACACACACACTTTTAAAGAGTACTCTACCGTTACACGACTGCCGGACTCACTCTGTTCACAGGTTCAGATAACGGCCGGCAGTGAAGTCCCTTGCGAAGCACTGGGAGACTTTTACGCGAGAAGTAAAAGAGTGGCACGGTGGGTGGTACGGTGGCACAGTGGTTAGCACTGTTGCCTCACAGCGTTAGAGACCCGGGTTCAATTCCCGCCTCAGGCGACTGACTGTGTGGAGTTTGCACCTTCTCCCAGTGTCGGCGTGGGTTTCCACCGGGTGCTCCGGTTTCCTCCCACAGTCCAACGATGTGCAGGTCAGGTAACTTGGCCACGCTAAATTGCCTGTAGTGTCAGGTAAGGGGTAAATGCAGGGGTATGGGTGGGTTGCGCTTCGGCGGGTCGGTGTGGACTTGTTGGGCCGAAGGGCCTGTTTCCACACTGTAAGTAATCTAATCTAATCTGAAGATACTCACCCAGTGCCGTCGCATGGATCCAGCAGCCATCGTTAACCAGGACGAAGCCCCCAATTGTTAGCGCGGAAGAAATGATATCAGTCCGAGTCCAGAGTGCGGTTCAATATTATCTGCTTGTCTTTCTCTGTGAGGGCAGGAGATGGCACCCCCCTTTGTTCCTTGGGGTGTTGGTGTGTATTGGTCTGTCCGTTCCTGTCTGGTGGATGCCTGTCCTTTGTGTCAGGTTGGTTCCGTATCGATGGGTATGGGTGTGTTTCAGTTAGTCTCTTGATGTGATTAGGAGATGGGTTTCCATATTTAATTAATTCCGGAGTTTTGGTCTATGAGTCATGGGTAGTGTTGGTCTAGTGTGGATTTGATCTATCCTCTGTCTCCTATCTCCCGGTCACGTGAGCGGACCGGCAGCTGCTGAGTTCTGTGGGTTTAAAGCTGCGACTGCTGTTTAAAACATAAAATGAATTCTTATAGTTTCCTGATGTAGGCATAGTCCCGTGGCAAAAGCAGGGCGGCTCTGATGCCCGCTTGCACTTCTAAAAATGGAAACACCTTCCCAGCATCCACTCTGTCCAGGCCATTCACGGTTCTATAAGTACCAATTAGACTTCCTCTTATCCTTCTAAACTTCGTGGGTATAGACCCAGAGTCCTCAACCCCCGTTCCTCATGTGTCAAGCTTTTCATTCCTGGGACCATAATCGTGAATCACCTCTGAACACAGCCCAGGACCAGTGCATCCTTCCTGAAATTTGAGGACCAAACGTGCGCACAGTAATCCAGATGTGGTCTGACTAGACCCTTATAGAGCCTCGGAAGTGCATCCCTGCTTTCATATTCAAGTATTCCAAAAATAAATATCATCATTGCAATTATCTTCCTAACTACAGATTCAACCTGCAAGTTCATCTTGAGAGAATCCTGGGCTAAGACTCTCAAGTATCTTTGCACTCCAGACATGTGAACTTTCGCCCCATTTCGACAATAGTCTTTATCTTTATTCTTCCTGCCAAATTGCACAGCCTCACTTTCCCACAGTTTGCTCCATCTGCCATGTAATTTCCGACTCACCCTACCTGTCCATATCCTTCTGCAGCATCCCCGCCTTCTCATGCTACCTGTCCTTCTGTCTTTGCATTGTCTGCAAATTGACACACATTGCCCTCAGGTATTTTATCTAGATCGCTAATGGAGAAAATGAAAAGTTGTGGTCCCAACACAGCCTTGAGGAATGCCACTTGTCACCAGCTGCCATCTTGAGAAGGATTCTTTTGTTCCTAATCACTGCATTCTGTCCTGTGAGCGCACCTTGCCACTGACATCATGGGCCCTTATCTTATTCAGTAGCCTCCTGCGCGGTAAATATCAAAGGCCTTCACAAAGCCAGACACATAACATCCATTGGCTCTCCTTGGTCTACCTTCCTTGTTACTTCTTCAAAGAGGAAATCTTCCAGATTTGTCAAGCATGTCTTCCCCTTGATGAAACCATGCTGACTTTGCGTTATTTTGACAGACACTTACAAGTATTCAGAAATTTCTTTCAACGCAATGGATTCCAGGACCTTATCCACAACCAAGATTCGGCTGATTGGTGTGTAATTTTCCAGCTTTTGTGTGGTTTCATTTTAAAATGGGGTGTCACGTTTGTGATTTTTTGGTCCTGTAGCACCCTTCCTGATTCTACCGATTCCTGAAAGTTCTCCACTAACGTATCCACTATTTCTTCAGTTGTCTACCTTATAACTATGGTGGGTACTCCATCTGATCCAGATGATTTATCCACCTTCAGGCCATTCAGTGTTTCTTGCACTTTCTCAATGATGGCCACTAGACTCACATCTGTTCCCGCATTCTCTTGTATATTTGGGTATAACTCATGTCTTCCACCGTGAAGACTGGCACAATGTAATTATTCAGTTCCTCAAATATTTCCTTGTTCCCCACTACTATCTGTCAAGTGTCATTTTCCAGTGGCCTATTGTCCACTTCTACCTCTCTTTTGCGTTTATATGAATAAAGAAA
>NW_025212441.1:0-1373 GCF_004010195.1 Chiloscyllium plagiosum | reverse complement strand
GGAATGATAGAGAGAATTAATGAGTTTATTTACGAGATTTGGAAATGCTGGACCAGAACCACGCAAATTTAAAAGTGAACAAAAGAGATTAAATCAGAGAAATTCCCTCTTTCGTGTGAATCGATAACTTTAGTTAGAGCTTCAAAACCATTAGTGAATGATTAAGAAAAGATTGGATGAGAGTTTCTTCCACCCAATAGATTTATTGAAATCTTGAACCACCTTCCAGGAATAAAACGTAGAAACTGATTTCAGAGTGAGATGGAGACCACTTCAGAAGAAAGTCAGTTGCTTTTGAGATGTGATATCGACTTGTTTGCCATTCATTTAACAAAAACTTGATCAATATTGGTTTTGTCTCCAAAAGATAACCAGACTGACAGTATTTCCAAACATCATCAGAAACAATCCCCAGAATGCATAATTTGGAATGGATGTCAATGACTTCAAAATCCAACTCTTGCCGTCACTCAATGAACTTGGTATTTAACCATACCTAATGAACCAGACAATCCCTGTTCACACACTGTGAAGATTGATTGCCTTTATCCAATAAGAATGTGTCTGTGCTGCGCTCTTCAAGCAACACATTTTTAAGTTAACATTTTAACTGCCAATTTTCAATTACTTGGTTTAAATAAAAGAAAAGAATTTATGAATTTGCCGGCATCTCAGCAGTTTGGGTGACAAAGTGAATGCTTTCCTACAATCACAGACAGTAAATGGTCTCTCTCCAGTGTGAACTTGCTGGTGTGGTAGCAGGTTGAATGCCTGACTGAATCCCTTTGTACACACGGAAGAGGTGAATGATGCATTCCCAGTGTGAACTCACCATTGTATTCATACGTGGATTATCTGAGAGAATCCTCTCCCACACAAGGAGCAAGTGAATGGCTTCTCTCTCGTGAGAATTCCTCGGTGCATCCTCAGGTTGGATCCCTAACTTAATTCTTTCCAACACAGAGAGCATAAATGTTGGTTTCTCCGCAGTGTGAACTCAATAGTGGTCTCAGTAGGCTGGGTGACAGGATGAATCCCTGGAAGCAGGTGAACAATATCCCGCCCGCCTCCCCCCCCCCCTCACCGCCCCCCGCCCCACCCACTTCAACCTAATGTGAATTAGCTGGTGTCTTAGTCTGGAGGATGACTAAGTGAATCCCTTCCCACACATCGACCAAGGAAATGGTCTTTCTCCAGTGTGATCACATTGGTGTGTTAGATTGGATGAGCAAGTTAAATCTTTCCAACATGGGAACAGTTGAAAAGTTTCTCCCCAGTGTGAACTTGCTGGTGTCTCTATAGCTGGGATGAATAAGTCAAATATTTGAAGACAGTGAGGTCTGCAGATGCTGGGGATCAGAGTTGAGAGTGTA
>NW_025212440.1:23011-26704 GCF_004010195.1 Chiloscyllium plagiosum | reverse complement strand
TATACCAGCCCCACAGACACGGACAAGAATCTCTCCTTGTCTGATATAAACCAGCCCCACAGAGACTGACACCAATCTCTGCCTGTCTGATATAAACCAGCAACACAGTCACTGACACCAATCTCCCTTATCCGATATAAACTAGCCCCACACCCACAGAGTCTAATCTCCCCTGTCTGATACAAACCAGCCCCACAGTCACTGACACCAATCTCCCCCTGTCTGATATAACCCAGTCCCACATTCAGTGACGCCAATTTCCCTTTGTCTGATATAAACCAGCCCCATACACTTAGACACCAATCTCCCTCTGTCTGGTATAAACCAGCTCCACAGACACTGACAACAATCTCCCCATGTTTGATATAAAGCAGCACCACAGACACTGACAACAATTTCCCCTTGTCTGATATAAACCAGCCCCACACACATAGACACCAATCTCCCTCTGTCTGATATAAACCACCCCCACAGACGCTGACACCAATCTCCCTCTGTCTGATATAAACCAGACCCACAGCCACTCACTTCCGTCTCCCACTGTCTGATATAAACCATACCCACAGTCACTGACACCAATCTCCCCCTGTCTGAGATAAACCAGACCCACAGTCAATTACACCAATCTGCCGCTGTCTGATATAAATCAGCCCGACAGTCACTGACACGAATGTCCCCTGTCTGATTGAAACCAGGCCCACAGACACGGACACCATTCTCCCCTTGTGTGATATAAACCTGCCCCACGTTCACTGACACCAATCTTTCCTGTCTGATATAAATCATCCCACAGTCACTGACACCAATCTCCCGCTGTCTGATATCAACCAGCCCCACAGACACTGACACCAATCTCCCTCTGTCTGATATAATCCAGCCCCACAGCCACTGACAGCAATTTCCCCCAGTCTGATATAAACCAGCCCGACAGTCACTGAGACCAATCTCCCCCTGTCTGATGTAAACCAGCCCCACAGTCACTGACACCAATCTTCCCCTGTCTGATATAAACCAGCCCCACAGTCACTGACACCAATCTCTGCCTGTCTGAGATAAACCAGCCCCACAGTCACTGACATCAATCTCCCGCTGTCTGATGTAAACCAGCCCTCAGGCACTAACACCAATATCCCCTGACTGATATAAACCAGCCCCAGAGGCACTCACACCAATCTCCCCTGTCTGATATAAACCAGCCCCACAGGCACTGAGACAAATCTCCCACTGTCTGATATAAACCAGCCCCACAGTCACTGACACCAATCTCCCCCTGTCTGATACAAACCAGACCAACAGTCACTGACACCAATCTCCTCCTGTCTGATATATACCAGCCCCACAGTCATTGACACCATTCCCCTCCTGTCTGACACAAACCAGCCCCAAACCAGCCCCACAGTCACTGACACCAATCTCCACTTGTCTGATATAAACCAGCCCCACAGTCACTGACACCATTCGCCTCCTGTCTGACACAAACCAGCCCCACAGTCACTGTCACCAATCTACCCTGTCTGATGTAAACCAGCCCCACAGACACTGACACCAATCTCCCCCTGTCTGACATAAACCAGACCCACAGTCACTGACACCAATCTCCTCCTGTCTGATATAAACCAGCCCAACAGTCACTGACACCAATTCCGCCCCCGTCTGATATAAACATGACCCACAGACAATGTCAACAATGTCACCTTGTCTGATATCAACTAAACCACAGTCACTGATACCCATCTCCCCTTTCTGATATAAACCAGACCCACAGTCACTGACACCAATCTACCCCTGTCTGATATAAACATGACCCACAGTCACTGACACCAATCTCCACTTGTCTGATATAAACCAGCCCCACAGTCACTGACACCATTCGCCTCCTGTCTGGACACCAATGCCCTAATGTCTGACATAAACCAGACCCACAGTCACTGACACCAATCTCCTCCTGTCTGATATAAACCAGCCCAACAGTCACTGACACCAAATCCCCCCCCCGTCTGATATAAACATGACCCACAGACAATGTCAACACTGTCACCTTGTCTGATATCAACTAAATCACAGTCACTGATACCCATCTCCCCCTGTCTGATATAAACATGACCCACAGTAACTGACACCAATCTCCCCCTGTCTGATGTAAACGAACCCACTGTCATTGACACCAATGCCCTAATGTCTGACATAAACCAGACCCACAGTCACTGACACCAATCTCCCCCTGTATGATATAAACCAGACCCACACTCACTGACACCAATCCCCTTCTGTCTGACATAACCCATCCCCACAGTCACTGACATCAATCTCCCGCTGTCTGATGTAAACCAGACCCACAGTCACTGACATCAATCTCCCCCTGTCTGATATAAACCAGTCCAACAGTCACTGACACCAATCGCCCCATGTCTGACATAAACAAGCCCCACAGTCACTGACACCAATCTCCCCTGTCTGATATAAACCAGCCCCACAGTCACTGACATCAATCTCCCGCTGTCTGATGTAAACCAGCACTCAGGCACTGACACCAATCTCCCCAGACTGATATAAACCAGCCCCAGAGGCACTGACACCAATCTCCACTGTCTGATATAAACCAGCCCCACAGGCACTGACACCAATCTCCCATGACTGATATGAACCAGCCCCAGAGGCACTGACACCAATCTCCCACTGTCTGATATAAACCAGCCCCACAATCTCCCCTGACTGATATAAACCAGCCCCTGAGGCACTGACACCAATCTCCCCTGTCTGATATAAACCAGCCCCACAGGCACTGTCACCAATCTCCCATGACTGATATGAACCAGCCCCAGAGGCACTGACACCAATCTCCCACTGTCTGATATAAACCAGCCCCACAGTCACTGACACCAATCTCCCCCTGTCTGATATCACCGAGCCCCACAGTCACTGACACCAATCACACCCTGTCTGATATAAACCAGCCCCACAGACACTGACAACAATCTCCCCTTGTCTGATATAACCCTGCTCCACAGACACTGACACTATTCAACCCCTGTCTGATATAAACCAGACCCACAGTTACTGACACCAATCTTCCCGTGTCTGATATAAACCCGCAACACTGTCACTGACACCAATCTCCCCCAATCTGATATAAACCAAACCACAGTCATTGTCACCAATCTCCCCTTGTCTGATATAACCCAGCCCCACAGACACTGCCACCGTTCTTCCCTTGTCTCATATAACCCAGTCCCACAGTCACTGACACCAATTCCCCTCTGTCTGATTTCAACCAGCCCCACAGACACTGACACCAATCTGCCCCGTCTGATATAAGCCGTCATCACAGTCACTGACAACAATCTCCTCCTGTCGAATATAAACCAGCACAAAGACACTGTCACCAATCTCCCCCTATTTGATATAAACCAGCACCACAGACACTGACAACAATCTCACCCTGTCTGATAAAACCCAGCCCCACAGTCACTGACACCGATCTCCCCCTGTCTGATATAACCCAGTCCCACATTCACTGACACCAATCTCCCCTGTCTGATTTAAACCAGCCCCACAGACACTGACAACAATTTCCCCTTGTCTGATATAGACCAGCCCCACAGTCACCGACACCAATCTCCTCCTGTCTAATATAAACCAGCCCCACACACACAGACACCAATCACCCCTGTCTGATATAAACCAGCCCCACAG
>NW_025212440.1:17803-22947 GCF_004010195.1 Chiloscyllium plagiosum | reverse complement strand
TTCCCCTGTCTGACATAAACCAGACCCACAGTCACTGACACCAATCTCCCCCTGTCTGACATAAACCATCCCCACAGTCACTGACACCAATCTCCCCCTGTCTGACATAAACCATCCCCACAGTCACTGACACTAATCTCCCCCTGTCTGACATAAACCAGACCCACAGTCACTGACACTAATCTCCCCCTGTCTGACATAAACCAGAACCACAGTCACTGACACCAATCTCCCGCTGTCTGATGTAAACCAGCCCCACAGACACTGACACCAATCTCCCTCTGTCCGATATAAACCAGCCCCACAGGCACTGACACCAATCTCTCCTGATTGATATAAACCATCCCCACGGACACTGACACCAATCTCCTCCTGTCTGATATAAACCAGCCCCACGGATACTGACACCAATCTCCTCCTGTCTGATGTAAACCAGCCCCACAGGCACTGACACCAATCTCCCCCTGTCTGGTATTAACCAACCCACGGTCACTGACACCAATCTCCCCCTGTCTGATATAAACCAGCCCCACAGGCACTGACACCAATCTCCCACTGTCTGAGATAAACCAATCCCACAGTCACTGACACCAATCTCCCCTGTCTGATATAAACCAGACCCCCAGTCACTGACACCATTCCCCTCCTGTCTGATTTAAACCAGCCCCACAGTCACTGACACCAATCTCCCCCTGTCTGACATAAACCAGACCCACAGTCACTGACACCAATCTCCTCCTGTCTGATAAAAACCAGCCCCACTGTCACTGACACCAATCTCCCCCTGACTGATATAAACCAGCCCCACAGTCACTGACACCAATCTCCCCCGTCTGATGTAAACATGACCAACAGACAATGACAACAATCTCCCCTTGTCTGATATCAACTGAACCACAGTCACTGACACTCATCTCCCCCTGTCTGATATAAAGCAGACCCACAGTGACTGGCACCAATCTCCTCCTGTCTGATATAAACATGACCCACAGTCACTGACACCAATCTCCTCCTGTCTGACATAAACCATCCCCACAGTCACTGACACCAATCTCCCCCGTCTGATGTAAACATGACCAACAGACAATGACAACAATCTCCCCTTGTCTGATATCAACAGAACCACAGTCACTGACACTCATCTCCCCCTGTCTGATATAAACCAGACCCACAGTCACTGGCACCAATCTCCCCCTGTCTGATATAAACATGACCCTCAGTCACTGACACCAATCCCCTCCTGTCTGACATAAACCATCCCCACAGTCACTGACACCAATCTCCCCCTGTCTGATATAAAACAGAACCACAGTCGCTTACACCAACCGCTCCTGTCTGACATAAACCATCCCCACAGTCACTGACACGAATCTCCCCCTGTCTGATATAAACCAGACCCACAGTCTCTGACACCAATCCCCTCCTGTCTGACATAAACCAGCCCCACAGTCCCTGACACCAATCTTCCCCTGTCTGATATAAACCAGCCCCACCGTCACTGTCACTATTCTCCTCGGGTCTGACATAAAACTTTGATTCCCATTCTTCCTGGTAGGAATGTAGGGCCATGTGTGTAATGTTCAAGTCAGTAAGAATTGTCAGCAAGGATTCATCAACTTTCTTTTTGGAGATTTTAATGCCGGGGAACTTTTCAGATATCAAATTTCAGTTCTTTTCCCAGGGAGCAAGTTCCATTTGAAGCAGAAATTCAATATTAGTTGCACACTAATTGTCTGTGATATTTTTCTGAATTTGACAGACTGATCCCAGAGAGCTGGTTTTAAAGGGTCGCTATACCCTGAAGAAATCTGTCAGCTATGATAACAAGAATCTTCAACTCTTCTCTAGTGATGAGGAAGTAACTTCAGCAGAAGCAAGCCCTAACTGTCAGGACGAACTTGATTCAGTGCTGGATGTCAGAGCAACAGGAGTAATGGAATATTCCAACCTCTGCAGTCACATGCGACTTGTTGATGTGTGAGCTGACTACATCCACTTGCACTGGTTGAACAGGTCACTCCCAGGTGTGAATCTGCTGATGGGTCGGAAGTTGGATGAAGTTGTGAATCCTTCCTCTCACACAGGGCAGGCGAATGGCCACGACACAGCTCCGAACGCGGAACTCTCTAAATGTTGAAGATGCTGTTATGAAGTTGAAGATGTATACTGTACCTTTAAGGGAGAGTGAAGGATGTTTTGGAAGTGAGAGCAACTGTCGTGTGACTTGACTATGACTTGAAAATATGTAACATTTGGTTGTAAACTAGATACCTCAGTAGTTTGACCACCATTTGAATTCAACCAATCCATTTAAATTATGCCCCAGTAAACTAAAACCCAATGGAATGTGAATATTACCGTTTTGACAGTGAGATGATCCGATATTTGGGGTATCAAAGTTCAGCATTTTGAGAGTTAGCTAGAGAGAGAGAGAGAGAGACAGAGAGAGAGACTGCCATCCAAAACATTCTCGATCAAAGGTACTTTTTTACCCTTGCAGCAGAAGTCTAAAGCCGACCCAGTGAGATCTAAAACAGGAAGATCGACACCGGAGACGGCAGCCGCTGTCTGGTTTTGAAACTTAATATGTTGCACAGTTTAATCGGGGTTTATTGGATCAGTATATTGTTATAGAGTTGGACATAGAAAACGGATCTTTAAGAGAAAAGTGGTTCAGAGTTGTAAATAGTTATTGTTTACATTGAACATAGAAAAGTACCGTACAGAACAGGCCCTTTAGCCCACGATGTTGTGCCAAGGATTAATCCTAATGTAAAATACAATAACCTAACCTACACACCCCTCACTTCACTGCTATCCATGTGCATGTCCAGTAGTCGCTTAATTGTCCCCAATGACTCTGCTTCCACCACCACCGCTGGCAACAGCATTCCATGCGTTCACAACTCTCTGCGTAAAGAAACTACCTCTGACGACCCGTTTAACCTTTCTCCTAATAACTTAAAACTATGACTCCTCGTGCTAGTCAATCCTGCCCTGGGGTAAAATCTCTGGCTATTGACTCTCATTACCTTGTATACCTCGATCAGGTCTCCTCTCTTCCTCCTTCTCTCCAGAGATGAAAGTCTGAGCTTCGTCAATCTCTCTTCATAAAGCAAGCCCTCCAGTCCAGGCAGCCCTGGTAAACATTCTTTGCACCGTCTCCAAAGCCTCTGTATCTTTCCTATAGTCGGGCATCCAGAACCGGACACAATATTCCAAGTGTGGTCTGACCAGGGGCTTATAGAGTTGCAGCGAAACCTCTCGGCTCTTAATCTTTATTCCCCTGTTAATGAAAGCCAAAACACCATATGCTTTCTTTACAACCCTATCCACTTGGGTGGCATATTTGCGGGAACTATGTACTTGAACACAAAGATCCCTCTGTTCCTCCACACTACCAATATCAGGTCTTTAATCCTGTATTCAGCATTCTAGTTCAACCTTTCAAATTGCATCATTTCGCATTTATCCAGGTTTAATTCCATCTGCCATTTTTCAGCCCAGCTCTGCATCCTGTCTATGTTGTGCTGCAGCCCTCGATACTATCAACAGAACCTCCAACCTATGTGCCATCTGCAAATTTACTAACCCACCCCTCAATCTCCTCATCCAAGTCATTTATAAAAACTACAAAGAGCAGAGACCCAAGAACAGAGCCCTGTGGGACCCCACTCAAGACTGACCTCCAGGCAGAACTTGCCATCTACAACCACTGTCAGCCTTCTGTCAGCTAGCCAATTCTGAATCCAAATAGCCAAATCTTCCAAAACCCATACCCCCTGACTTTATGGATGAGCCTACCATGGGGAACCTTCTCGAATGCCTTGCTGAAGTCCTTATACATCACATCCACAAGCTCGACCTTCATCGATCTGTCCTGTCACTTCCTCATAGAACTCAATAAGATTTGAGGGATGACCTGCCCCTCACAAAACCATGCTGACTGCCTTTAATCACGCTTTGCTTTTCCAAATAGTCATAAATTCTATCCCTCAGAATTCTTTCCAAAACCTTGCTGACCACAGACCGAAGACTGGCTGGTCTGTAATTGCCAGGGATTTCCCTATTCCCCTTCTTGAAAAGAGGAACAACACTCGCCTCCGAGCAATCCTCCGGTACGACTCCCGTGGAGAGTGAGGACGCAAAGATCTTCACCAGCGGCTTAGCAACCTCCTTTCTTGCTTCCTGGAGTAACCTGGGATAAATCAGGTCTGATCATGGGGACTTATCAATCTTAATGTTTGCCAAAATTTCCAGCTCATCAACCTCATCAATCCTGATCTGTTCCAGCCTGTATCCCAGATCCTCAAAGTTCTCATTCACAACAAGGTCCCTCCCCTTAGTGAAAACCAAAGCAAAAAAACTCATTGAGGGCTTCCCCTATCTGCTCAGACTCCACGCACAAGTTCCCTTCGCTATCCCTGATTGGCCCGACCTTCTCCCTGATCATTCTCTATTCCTCACGTTTGTGTAAAATGCCTTCGGATTCTCCCTAATCCTTCTTTCCAAGCCCTTTTCATGCCCCCTCCTGGCTCTCCTCAGTCCATTTCTGAGCTCATTTCTCGCAAACCTGTAATCCTCTAAAGCTGTGCTAGATCCTTGCCTCCTCCACCTTACGTAAGTTGCCTTCTTCCTTTTGAGGAGAAGCTCCTCTGTTCTCGTTACCCCTTCTTCCCCGTCTCAGAGGGACATATTTGTGCATCACTCGCAACAACTGCCCCACACGTCTGTTGTGCCCTTTCTATGGCACAATTGCTCCCAGTCTGTACGTCCCAACTCCTGTCTGATCATGTCATAATTTCATTTTCCCCAGTTAAAATATTCACTTTTTAAAATGTTTAATGTTCACTTTTAGGGTTAAAGAATAAAATTGATATTTTTTAAAAAACTAGTGGTATTTGGGAGTCCTCTGTCCCTTTACCAGATTACGAGGCAAGGTGAGTTATTCTGCGTTTGGTTTAAATTGCAGAAGGGCTCTCGGATCTTTTTTCTGTGCTGTAGATCTCTGTAACTCCATGCTGTCCAGGTCCTGTCTGCTGTGGATGGTGCAAAGCTTTTCCGAGGCTGTGCATCTGGTTATAACACTCCTGCTTCCAAGTTCAAACACCGAGAGCATTCAGTTCCTGATTCATTGTGTTGGA
>NW_025212440.1:13120-15324 GCF_004010195.1 Chiloscyllium plagiosum | reverse complement strand
CCCCTCCCCCAGAGCTGTGAATGCCTGTACCCCCCTCCCTGGGTCAGTCCCACAGGCCCCGCCCCATCCCCATTGGCCCCGCCCCATCCCCATTGTTTCCGTCACTGGGACCGCAGGCCCCGCCCACTCGATGTGCGTCACCAGAATGACCGCGCATGCGCCTCGTCCCAAACAAGATGGCGGCCATGGCCCATTTCCTGAAGAAGGGCCTGTGCCCGAAACGTCGAATCTCCTGTTCCCTGGATGCTGCCTGACCTGCTGTGCTGTTCCAGCAATAAAGTTTCAACTTTGATCTCCAGCATCTGCAGACCTCACTTTCTCCCCGGGAATTAAACTCAGGGCTGAAACAACGGGACCCGCTAATACTTCGCGGGGCCTTTACTCGGCATTACCAAGACGGATCGGAACACCTCTCCCACGCTGGCTCTATTATTCCTCCGGAACCACCCCCTCCCCGCCATGATCTAGAGACTGAAAAATGGGCCTTCAGTCAATGTGCGCATGCTCCAAAGTGCTCAATACGGCGCCTGCGCACTGGTGTCCTTTGGGGTAGCCATCGCGCGCCCTCTCCAGGAATGTGCTAGAACTTCACCCTGCAGCCAGGTCTCAGGGAGGACCATTCAGTCAGACTGTGGGCTTCTCTCACTCACTTTCCTTCTCTTCAATTAGCTTCACAGAATATGTGAAGGGGACAGTCTGTGGTCAGGAAACAGAACCAGGTATCATATTAGAATTGGAAAGATTGAGTTTTATTTTATGTTTGGAAAATTGTTCAATTCTGAACTTGGAGGGAGAAAACACCAAGTGAGGAGAAACTGTGCACCTGTCCAGTGTGTGGATGAAATCATCTGAACTGTCAAGATATAATCACAGTCACGCTGGGAGAAAGGATGGAAATATGAGGACAGTGAAGAAGGATTCAAATCCCCACCTCAACTGGAAATTCATCAATGCACTCACACTGAGGAAAGACCATTCATCTGCTCCAAGTGTGGGAAGAGATTCACTCAGTCTTCTCAACTGCAGGCAGACCATAGAGTACACCCAGATAAAAGAACTTTTAAAATGACAAGACTGTGGAAAATGCCACAGAAATTCTGGGCAACTGATGTGCTATTGACGTATTCGAACAGAGGAGAGACCATTCAGGAGTTCTCATTGCGGCATTAAGTTCAGGCAATCATTTCAACTCCCTACACACCAGCGAGATCACACTGGATAGAGGCTGAGAACCTGCTCTGACTGCGGCAAGGCGTTCATTCAGTCACCCAGCTGCAGATATATCAGCAAACCCAGACTGATCCCCTGATCCGAATCAGAAGGCATTCTGTACCATATCCTATGTGCAAAAACACCGGTGAGTTCACACAAGCGTGAGACCGTTTCGTTGTGCTGTGTTTAGGGAGGGATTTACTCACTCTTCTGCCCTACTGGGAGGCCAGTGAGTTCACTCTGAGACCAGGCCTTTTAACTGTCCAGGTTGTGGGAAGTGCTTTAAAGGTTCCAGGAAACTGATGTTCCACCAACATGTTCACAATGATGAGAAACCTTTCTGGGGCTCTCACTGCAGGACCAGGTTCAGTCAATCGTCTGACATCAAACATCAATGAGTTCACACCAGGGAGAGGCCATTCACCTGCTCCGTGTGTAAGGAGGGTTTGCTCACTCATTCCACCTGCTGAGACACTGATGTGTTCATAAGGAACTGCAGCAATGAGATTGTGCTGTTAACCATATCCAGGTCCAAGCCATGTTCACTGAGTCTGTTTATGCTCAGGTTAATTAACCTGTGTGAGACAGGTTTAATATTTTGGATAAAAGTCAAATAAATTAGTTTTGCATTAGATATATTGAGCCATTTTAGCATCTCTGATGCAAGTTAGTTCGTTTTTGAAGGGATCACCCCCACTGTGGCATTTCACCATTGGCCCTACTGAAGGTTGAAGGTTCATGGATTAAGAACTCCAAAAATGGACTGGAGGACAGTCAAGTTTCAGTATCTAAAGGAATAGCTGGTGAGAAACAAGAGAAAACCTGACTGAAGTCTGGGCTTTCCTTGACAGTGTACATCTAGGGTGAATGATACCTGACCCCCTGATCCGTCTGACATTCAACCAGGTTGGTACAAGATAGGCTCAGTTTCTTCGAGAATACGGACAAATATTCCTCACAACTGAAGGCAATAAATGTAGCCATTAGAGAAG
>NW_025212440.1:4955-12413 GCF_004010195.1 Chiloscyllium plagiosum | reverse complement strand
GGTGACCACGGCCCAGGTTCCGGGAATTAAACTCAGGGCTGAAACCGCGGGACCCGCTAATTCTTATTGGGTATTACCAAGACGGATCGCACCATCTCTCCCACCGCTGGCTCTATTATTCCTTCGTAACCACCCCCTCCTCGCCATTACCTGGAGAATGAAAAAGGGGCCTTCAGTCAATGTGCGCATGCGCCGACGTGTTCAATCAGCACCTGCGCATTGGCGTCCTTTGGGGTAGATATCGCGCGCCCTCTTCAGGGATGTTCTAGAACTTCACCCTGCAGCCAGGTCTCAGGGAGGACCATTCAGTCAGACTGTGGGCTTCTCTCACTTTCCTTCTCTTTAATTAGCTTCACAGATTACGTCTGTGGTCAGGAAACAGAACCAGGTATCATATTAGAATTGGAAAGATTGACTTTTATTTTATGTTTGGAATATTGTTCAATTCTGAACTTGGAAGGAGAAAAGACCAAGTGAGGAGAAACTGTGGCTCCTGTCCTGTGTGTGGATGAAATCATCTGAACTGTCAAGATATAATCACAGTCACGCTGGGAGAAAGGATGGAAATATGAGGACGGTGAAGGAGGATTCAAATCCCCACCTCAACTGGAAATTCATCAATGCACTCACACTGAGGAAAGACCATTCATCTGCTCCAAGTGTGGGAAGGGATTCACTCAGTCTTTTCAACTGCAGGCAGACCATAGAGTTCACCTAGATAAAAGAACTTTTAAAATGACAAGACTGTGGAAAATGCCATAGAAATTCTGTGCAACTGATGTGCCATTGATGTATTCGAACAGAGGAGAGACCATTCAGGAGTTCTCACTGCGGCATTAAGTTCAGGCAATCATTTCAACTCACTACACACCAGCGAGATCACACTGGGTAGTGGCTGAGAACCTGCTCTGACTGTGGCAAGGCGTTCATTCAGTCATCCAGCTGCAGATATATCGGCAAACCCAGACGGTTCCCCTGAGCCGAATCAGAAGGCATTCTGTACTATATCCTATGTGCAGAAACACCGGTGAGTTCACACAAGGGTGAGACCATTTCGTTGCGCTGTGTTTAGGGAGGGATTTACTCACTCTTCTGCCCTACTGGGAGGCCAGTGAGTTCACACTGAGACCAGGCCTTTTAAATGTCCAGACTGTGGGAAGTGCTTTAAAGGTTCCAGGGAACTGATGTCTCACCAACATGTTCACAGTGATGAGAAACCTTTCTGGGGCTCTCACTGCAGGACCAGGTTCAGTCAATCGTCTGACATCAAACATCAGTGAGTTCACACCAGGGAAAGGCCATTCACCTGCTCCGTGTGTAAGAAGGGTTTGCTCACTCAATCTACCTGCTGAGACACCGACGTGTTCATAAGGAACTACAGCAATGAGATTGTGCTGTTAACCACATCCAGGCCCAAGCCATGTTCACCGAGTCTGTTTATGCTCAGGTTAATTAACCTGTGTGAGACAGGTTTAATATTTTGGATAAAAGTCAAATAAATTAGTTTAGCATTAGATATATTGAGCCATTTTAGCATCTCTGACACAAGTTAGTTTTGAAGGGATCGCCCCCACTGTGGCATTTCACCATTGGCCCTACTGAAGGTTGAAGGTTCATGGATTAAGAACTCCAGAAATGGACTGGAGGACAGTCAAGTTTCAGTATCTAAAGGAATAGCTGGTGAGAAACAAGAGAAAACCTGACTCAAGTCTGGGCTTTCCTTGTCAGTGTACATCTAGGGTGAATGATACCTGACTCCCTGATCTGTCTGACATTCAACCAGCTTGGTACAAGATGGGCTCAGTTTCTTCGAGAATACAGACAAATATTCCTCACAACTGAAGGCATTAAATGTAGCCATTAGAGAAGTGGAAAGGCCTTTAAAAAAAGATCGTGAACTATTGTTATAGAACTGAACAAAACCAAAATGTTGCGAAAAGAAAAACAAAATTGAACATTTCTGCCCTACTCTGGTCAGGATTAGAAGACAAGTAAGCAAACTGAAACAGGGAAAACCAATTGATGAGTGATTGGGATTGCCATGGAGATGGAGCAAAAGCTACCAGGATTTGGGTAATCCACGATGGAGGATGGGAAAAGCTTTGGCTGTAAGAACTGCTCGCTTTTAGGGTATATTAGGTGTTGGAAGTGAGTTTCTCAAACTCCACAAGCAGTAATTAATGTTTGTAAGCTGTTGCATTGTTTTGGAAGTTTGTGAGAAAAAAAAAATCAAAACAATGACACTTTAAAAAGGAGGTGAACAAAGGTAGTGACCACATGGTCAGGGAGAGAGACAGAGAGGGAGAGAGAGAGACAGAGACAGAGACAGAGAGAAAGAAACCTACACTGCTGACTGACACAGCAGTGAATCTGCACAGTTACTGCCTTTGCTGTTTTAGTTCAAGTGTTTCCGGACATTGGGGTGCGTTGAAGAAAAATTGACAAACAGCAAATTCACAGCTGACATCCGAAGAAACTATGTTGGAGAGCACACAGCACAGGAGCAGATAAGTGCATGGTTTTTAAGTGTAATATTGCTGTCATTTTTAATAGTGAATGGAGTTGGTTATTTTTTGGTTTTCTTTGAGATCTGTCCTTTGATTAAAATTAAAAAATATGAAACATAGATACTAAGTTAGACTGGATTAGTGTTTATTTTTAGTGCATAAGACTATGCTATTTTCTGTAGGTTGTTAAGGTACAAAGATGGTCTTGAGTGGAGTGATGTGCTCTTCCTGTCAGCTGTTGGAGATTAGGGAGAGTTTCCTTAATACTGATGATGATGTCAGCAGTAAGTGTGTTTGGTTCTGAACCCTATCAGGTCGCATCGATCAGTTGAAGCGGCAGTTTGAGGCAATGAAGAATTTACAGGAGCTAAGGGCATCTGACGGATGGTAGTTTTAAGGAAGGGAGAAAAACCAGGAAAAATAGCAGAGGGAGGCAATTAGTGCAGGAGTCTCCTGTGACTAACCCCATCTCAAACAAGTATGTTGTTTTGGAAAATGTAAGGGGTGATTGCCTTTCAGGAGAACGCAGCATGAACAGCCAAGTTTCTGGGACCGAGCCAGGCTGTAATGTAACGAGGGGCATGTCAGGTACCAAGCGATCGATTGTGAGAGGGGACTTTCTAGTCAGAGGCACAGACAGATGTTTCTGAGGCCGACAGCGAGAAATCAGAATGGTGTGTTGCTTCCCTGTTTCCAAATATTCTCAAAGGGCAGTGGGACGGCAGCAGGTCACTGTGCACATTGGAACGAATGACACAGGAAGGAAAAAGGATGAAATGTTGAAGAGAGGAGACAGAAAGTTAGGCAGGAATTTTAAAAGGAGGTCCTCGAGGATAGTAATATCTGGATTACTCCCGATGCTGTGAGCTCGTGAGGCTAGGATTAGGAGGATCGAGCAGATGAACGTCTAGGAAAAAGTGAAGACTGCAGATGTTGGAGATCAGAGTCGAGAACGTGGTGCTGGAAAAGCACAACAGGTCAGGCAGCATACAGGTCATGAGGGCGGTGCCAATTGGAAGGTTGGGGCTGGGATTGGGGGGGATGTTGTGGGGGAGGAGAAATGAGGAAACTGGTGAAATCCACATTGATAGTGTGTGGTTGCAATGTCCCAAGGCAGAATGTGAGGCATTCTTTCTCCAGGTGTCGGGTGGTTAGGGTTTAGTGATAGAGGCCCAGGACCTGCATGTCCTCGGCGGAGTGGGAGGGGGAGTTGGGAGGTTTTCAGCCCAGGTGGGGTTGGTTGGTGCGGGTGTCCCGAAGATTTTCTCTGAAGAGCACAGCAAGTAGGCGACCTGTATCCCCGATGTAAAGGAGACTGCATCGGGAGCAACGGATACAGTAAATGACGTGTGGAAGTGCAGCGAAAGCTCTGATGGATGTGGAAGGCTCCTTTGGGGCATTTGGGAAGTAAGTGGGAGTTCAGGGCACAGGTTTTGCAATTCCTGTGGTGACAGAGGAAGGTGCCAGGAGGGGAGGTTGGGTTGGTGGGGTATGGGGTGTGGACCTGACAAGGGAGTTGCGGAGGGAATGTTTTTTACAGAAAGCAAATAAGGGTATGGAGGGAAATATATCTCTGGTGCTGGGGTCCATTTGTAGGTGACGGAAATGGCAGAGGATGATGAAATGTCTCCGGAGGTTGGTGAGATGGAAGGTGAAGATCAGGGGAATTCTGTCCTTGTTTAGCTGTGGGAGCCGGTGGGTTTGTAGAAGATGTCTGTGTTGAGTCGGTCACTGTTGATTGAGATGGAGAGGTCCAGGAAAGGGAGGGAGGGCAGTGTCCAAATGAATGTGTAGCTGTGGAGCAGGTGTATGGGAGAAGGGATCACATTTTAGATCACTAGAAGCTCTTCTCGGGTAGGAGTGACCTATACAAGAAGGATGGATTGCACCTGAATTGGAAGGGAATTAGAGGGAGATTGCTGCAGTTGCTTGGGAGGATTTAAAGTAATAAGGTGGGGGTGTGGGACCCAGGGAGATAGTGAGGAAAGAGATCAACCTGAGCCTGGTACAGTTGGGATGAAAAGCCAGTGAAGCAGTCAGGGCAGGCAGGGACAAAGCAGAGAACAAGGTAGGACCGATGAATCAAACTGCATTTACATTAATGCAAGGGGCCTAACAGGGAAGGCAGATGAACTCAGGGCATGGTTAGGAACATGGGACTGGGATATCAGAGCAATTACAGAAACATGGCTCAGGGACGGACAGGACTGGCAGCTTAATGTTCCAGGATACAAATGTTACTGGAAGGATAGAAAAGGAGGCGGGGGGAGGGGAGGTGGAGGGGTGGCGTTTTTCATAAGGGATAGCATTACAGCTGTATTGAAGAAGATATTTCTGGGAATACATCCGAGAAGTCATTTGGGTGGAACTGAGAAATGAGAATGAGATTATTACTTTTTCTGGATTGTACTATAGAACTCCACATAGTCAGCGGGAAATTGAGAAACAAATTTGTAAGGAGATCAAGTTATCTGTAAGAATAACAGGGTGGTTATGGTCGGGGATTTTAACTTTCTCACTGTAGACTAGGACTGCCGTAGTGTTAAGGGTTTAGATAGAGAGGAATTTGTTAAGTGTGTACAAGAAGATTTTCTGATTCAGTATGTGGATGAACCTACAAGAGAAGGTGCAAAATTTGACCTACTCTTGGGAAATAAGGCAGGGCAGGTGAGTGAACTGTCAGGGGGGGAGCACTTTGGGCCAGCGACCAGAATTCAATTAGTTTCAAAATAGTGATGGAAAAGGATAGACAGGATCTAACTGTTAAAATTCTAAATTGGATAAAGGACAATTTTGGCAGTATTAGGTAAGAACTTTGAAAAGGTGATTGGGTGCGGAGTTTTGCAGGTAAATGAATGGCTGGAAAATGATTAAGTTTTCAAAAATGAGATACTGAGACAGTGTGTTCCTGTTGGGGTGAAAGGCAAGGCTGGTAGGTGTGGGGAATGCTAGGTGACTATAAAAATTGAGGGTTTGGTCAATAAAAAGAAGGAAGCATATGTTAGGTATAGACAGAATAGTTTGAGTGAATCCTTAGAGTATAAAGGCAGTAGGAGTATACTTAAGAGGGAAATCATGAGGGCAAAAAGGGAGCATGAGATAGCTTTGGCAAATGGGGTTAAGGAGAATCCAAAATGATTCTACAAATACATTAATGATAAAGGGGTAACTAGGGAGACAATAGGGCCCTTCAAGGATCCGCGAGGCAGCCTATGTGTAGAACCGCAAGAGATGGGGGAGATAAAAACGAAGTATTTGCATCAATGTTTACTGTGGAGAAGGACATGGAAGATATAGAATGTGGGGAAATAAATAGTGACATCTTGAAAAATGTCCAGATTACAGAGCAGGAGGTGCTGGATGTCTTAAAATACATAAAGGTGGGTAAATCCTCTTGCTGAGATATTTGTATCATCGATAGTCACAGGTGTGGTGCTGGACGACTGGAGGTTGGCAAACGTGGTGCCACTGTTTAAGAAGGGTGGTAAGCCAAGGAACTACAGCCCAGTGAGCCTGACCTCGGCGGTGGGCAAGTTGTTGGAAGGAATCCTGAAGGACAGGATGTACATGTATTTGGAAAGGCAAGGATAGTCAGCATGGCTTTTTGCATGGGAAATCATGTCTCACAAACTTGATTGAGTTTCTTGAATAAGTAACAAAGAGAATTAGTGAGGCAGAGCGATGGACGTGATTCATATGAACCTAAGTAAGGCATTCGACAAAGTTCCTCATGGGAGACTGGTTATCAAGGTTAGATATCATGGAATAAAGGAAGAACGAGCCACTTGGATACAGAACTGGCTTGAAGGTAGAAGACAGAGGGTGGTGGTGGATGTTTGATTATCAGATGGAGGCCTGTGACCAGTGATGTGCCACAAGGATCAGTGCTGGATCCACTGCTATAAGATTTGGATGTGAGCATAGAAGGTATATGTAGTAAGTTTGCAGATGACACCAACATTGTCGGTGTAATGGACAGTGAAGAAGGTGACCTCAGAGTATAATGGGATCTTGATCAGATGGGCCAATGGGCCAAAGGTTGGTAGATGGAGTTCAATTTAGATAAATGCAAGGTGCTGCATTTTGGAAAGGCAACTCAGGGCTGGGCTTACACATTTCATGGTAATGTCCTGGGGAGTGTTGTTGATCAAAGAAACCTTTGAGTTTATAGTTCCGTGGAAGTGTCGTCCCAGGAAGACAGCATAGTGAAGAAGGCATTGAGTGTGCTTCCCTTTGTTGGTCAGAGCATTGAGCATAGGAGTTGGGAGGTCATGTTGCAGCTATACAGGGCAATGGTTAGGCCACTGTTAGAATATTGCGTGCAATTCTGGTTTCCCTCCTAAAGGAAGGATGCCGGGAAACTTGAAATGGTTCAGAAAAGATATACAAGGATGTTGCCAGGGTTGGAGGGTTTGAGCTACAATGAAAGGCTGAAGAAGCTGCAGCTGTTTTTCCTGGAGCGTCGGTGGCTGAGGGGTGACCTTATAGAGGTTTTTAAAATCATGAGGGGCATAGTTAGGGCAAATAAGGTTTTCTTTGTTTAAAGGAAATGTAACATTGATCTTCCAGGTGTGATTGTTGGTTAAACCACTCTGCATTAAGCCAAACAGAATTTATTTAAACACTACGGTTGAAAAACAAACAAAAGAAAGTGGCATTAAGAATAACTAAATGATTGGAAAACATAACCGACTACTTGATACAGTAACTTACTCATTTCCTGATCCAATGTTGTAACATCTCATAAACACACCCCTTAGCAAAAAGGTAAATTCAAACTCATATTCTTACAGGCGGAGGGAACAACATCCAGAGAAATGTCCAAGTGCTCAGTTAGGAATTATTTACTGAAGATTACAACCTTCTGACACTCAAAACATCTTGGAATTGCTGAGGCTCACCCAAAACTAGAAGAACCTGAACTGGCCACTCCTTTTCCATTGTTAAACTG
>NW_025212440.1:0-3907 GCF_004010195.1 Chiloscyllium plagiosum | reverse complement strand
GAAGTATTTGCATCAATGTTTACTGTGGAGAAGGACATGGAAGATACAGAATGTGGGGAAATGAATAGTGACATCTTGAAAAATGTCCAGATTACCGACCAGGAGGTGCTGGATGTCTTAAAATACATAAAGGTGGGTAAATCCTCTTGCTGAGATATTTGTATCATCGATAGTTACAGGTGTGGTGCTGGACGACTGGAGGTTGGCAAACGTGGTGCCACTGTTTAAGAAGGGTGGTAAGGACAAGCCAAGGAACTACAGCCCAGTGAGCCTGACCTGGGCGGTGGGCAAGTTGTTGGAAGGAATCCTGAAGGACAGGATGTACATGTATTTGGAAAGGCAAGGATAGTCAGCATGGCTTTGTGCATGGGAAATCATGTCTCACAAACTTGATTGAGTTTCTTGAATAAGTAACAAAGAGAATTAGTGAGGCAGAGCGATGGACATGATTTATATGAACCTAAGTAAGGCATTCGACAAAGTTCCTCATGGGAGACTGGTTATCAAGGTTAAATATCATGGAATAAAGGAAGAACGAGCCACTTGGATACAGAACTGGCTTGAAGGTAGAAGACAGAGGGTGGTGGTGGATGTTTGATTATCAGATGGAGGCCTGTGACCAGTGAAGTGCTACAAGGATCAGTGCTGGATCCACTGCTATAAGATTTGGATGTGAGCATAGAAGATATATGGAGTAAGTTTGCAGTTGACACCAACATTGTCCGCGTAATGGACAGCGAAGAAGGTTACCTCAGAGTATAACGGGATCTTGATCAGATGGGCCAATGGGCCAAAGGTTGGTAGATGGAGTTCAATTTAGATAAATGCAAGGTGCTGCATTTTGGAAAGGCAAATCAGGGCTGGGCTTACACACTTCATGGTCATGTCCTGGGGAGTGTTGTTGATCAAAGAAACCTTGGAGTTCATAGTTCCGTGGAAGTGTAGTCCCAGGAAGACAGCATAGTGAAGAAGGCATTGAGTAGGCTTCCCTTTGTTGGTCAGAGCATTGAGTATAGGAGTTGGGAGGTCATGTTGCGGCTATACAAGGCAATGGTTAGGCCAATGTTAGAATATTGTGTGCAATTCTGGTTTCCCTCCTAAAGGAAGGGTGCTGTGAAACTTGAAATGGTTCAGAAAAGATATACAAGGATGTTGCCAGGGTTGGAGGGTTTGAGCGACAAGGAAAGGCTGAAGAAGCTGCAGCTGTTTTTCTTGGAGCATTGGTGGCTGAGGGGTGACCTTATAGAGGTTTGTAAAATCATGAGGGGCATAGTTAGGGCAAATAAGGTTTTCTTTGTTTAAAGCAAATGTAACATTGATGTTCCAGGTGTGATTGTTGGTTAAACCACTCTGCATTAAGCCAAACAGAATTTATTTAAACACTACGGTTGAAACACAAACAAAAGAAAGTGGCATTAAGAATAACTAAATGATTGGAAAACATAACCGACTACTTGATACAGTAACTTACTCATTTCCTGATCCAATGTTGTAACATCTCATAAACACACCCCTTAGCAAAAAGGTAAATTCAAACTCATATTCTTACAGGTGGAGGGAACAACATCCAGAGAAATGTCCGAGTGCTCAGTTAGGAATCATTTACTGAAGCTTGCAAACTTCTGACACTCAAAACATCTTGGAATTGCTGCAGCTCACCCAAAACTAGAAGAACCTGAACTGGCCACTCCTTTTCCATTGTTAAACTGTTGCACTTCCCCATGGCCCTGAGAATCCGTTCTCTTCAGGTGCTTTCCTGAATAATATTTCAAAGTCCCAACTGAATCTTTCTCCATCACATTTCCCCAGCAGTTTTTTCTAAACCGGAATCACTTCCTGCACAGAAATGCCTTTTTTGCCAGACCCACATGTGGTGTGTTTCCCAATCAATCCCGCACCCATGTCCTCTGGTTTTCTACCTTTCTGCCAATGGGAATAGTTTCTCTCTCTCTCTCTCTCTTTCTCTCTCTCTCTCTTTCTCTCTCACTCACTCACTCACTCACTCTCTCACACACACACATGGTCTTTCCCTCTGTCATGTGCAGACATGGTCTTTCCCTCTGTCATGCGCAGACATGGTCTTTGTCTGTCTCTCTCTCACACACGCACACGCACTTGCGCACACACAGGCATGTGTTTTTCTCTCTCTCTCTCTTTCTCACTCACTCTCTCACACACACACTCTCAGGCATAGTGTTTCTCTCTCTCTTACACACACACAGTCTCTCTCTCTCTCTCCCTCCCACACACACACACGCATGGTCTTTCCCTCTGTCATGCACAGACATGGTCTTTGTCTGTCTCTCTTTCTCTCACACACACGCCGGCATAATTTCTCTCTCTTTCATGTACACGCAAACACACACACACACACATACACGGTCTTTCTCTCTCTTGCACACATACACTCACACACACAGGCATGGTGATTCTTTCTCACTCACTCAGTCACACACACACTCTCAGACATAGTGTTTCTCTCTTAAACACACACACATATGGTCTTTCTCTGTCTGTCACCCTCTCTCACACATACACAGAGGCATGGTCTTTTTCTCTCTCTCTTTCTCACTCACTCACACACACACAAACTCTCAGGCATAGTATTTTTCTCTCTCTAACACACACCCACACACGCACGCACAGAGAGAGAGAGAGATGGTCTTTCTCTCTCTCTGTCTCTCTCTCTCTCTCGATCTCTCTCTCTCTCTCTCTCTCTCGTTCTCTCGATCTCTCTATCTCTGTCTCTCTCACACAGAATGAACTATTATCTTTTATTCATTTTATGGGTTGTGGGTGTTGCTGGCTGGCCAGCATTTTATGTGTCTCCCTAGTTGCCCTTGAGAAAGTGGGGGTGAGCTGCCGCCCTGAACTACTGTGGTCCACCTGCTGTGGGTTAACCCCCAATGCCATTAGGGAGGGAATTCCAGGCCTTTGACCCAGTGACAGTGATGGAACGGCATTATATTTTCAAGTCAGGATGGTGCATGACTTGGAGGGGAACTTGAAGGTAGTGCAGTTCCCACACATCCGCTGCCCTTGTTCTTCTAGATTGAAGTGGTTGTGGGTTTGGAAGGTGCTGTCTGAGGATCCTCGATGAATTTATGCAGTGCGTCATGTGGATAGTAGCAGCAGTGTGTACTGAGCATGTGTGGTGGAGGGAGTATACACTTGTGGATATGGGCTGCTTTTCCTGGATGGTGTCAAACTTCTTGAGTGTTGATGGGGTTGCACCCATCCAGGCAAGTTGGGAGTATTCCATCACACTTCCAACTTGTACATTGTAGATGGTGGACAGGCTGCAGTATTCCTTGCTGCAGTATTCCTAGCTTCTGACCTGCTGCTGTAGCTACTGTGTTTGTGGTAAGTGCAGTTGAGTTTCTGGTCAATGATAACCCGCAGGATGTTGACATTATGGTATTCAGTGATGGTGACACCATTGAAAGCCACGGGGCAGTGGTTGAATTGTCTTTTATTTTTGATGGAAATGTTACTTGCCACTTATCAGCCCACGCCTTCATATTGTCCAGATCTTGTAGCATTTGAACATGGACATCCGAATCTGAGGAGTCGTGAATGGTGAACATAGTGCAATCATTGGCGAACATCCCCACTTCTGACCTTGTGATGGAGGGGAAGGTCATTGATGAAGCAGCTGAAGATGGTCAGGCCGAGGACACTCCCCTGAGGGACTCCTGCAGAGACGTCCTGGCCCTGAGGTGAATGACCTCCAACAACCACGACCATCTTCCTATGTGTCAGGTATGACTCCAACCATCAGAGAGTTTGCACCCATTGATTCCGGATTTCCGATGGTTCCTTGAAGCCACATTCAATCGAGAGCAGCCTTGATGTCAAGGACTGTCACTCTCACAAGCACCCAGCTGTTTTGTCCATATTTGGATCA
>NW_025212439.1:14547-26698 GCF_004010195.1 Chiloscyllium plagiosum | reverse complement strand
CTGCAAATGTTCCATCAAAACCTTTTATTTAACAAACAATATTCCTACTTTGTCAATTTCATCCCTGTCCCATCACCTGGACATACCCACTATTACAGCCCACTGCCCTACACTGAAGCCAGAGCAGAGGGGATGTGCAAAACTGCATACAATTCCACAGTCCCCTGTGCAACTCCAATGTATCAGATCCCAACTTTGCATTTGGAGTTATC
Organism: Chiloscyllium plagiosum; assembly: GCF_004010195.1. Lineage (NCBI taxonomy): Eukaryota > Metazoa > Chordata > Chondrichthyes > Orectolobiformes > Hemiscylliidae > Chiloscyllium > Chiloscyllium plagiosum. The sequence continues at coordinate 26,486 of NW_025212439.1, read as the reverse complement.
CAAGTCACAATCACTATCCCCTTTCAGCATGGCTGTAATCACCTCAACGTTATTATTCACCTTCCCTAACCTTGAGTGGTAAATTCAACAGGACTGACCGTATGCCTCCAACTGACGTATCAGGACAGATCTGACTGATTACAGCTTATTTCCCTGACTGATGTCTCTGCATCTTCACAACTGACTTCCCTGTAATCCCTGGACTGTTTGTACCTGCAAGATTGACCATAATCTAATCCCCAGACTACAAGTACACTGATCCCTGAACCCTGATCGAATCAAGAACACAATTTACTGTGGCTAACCCCCAGAATGAGAGTGGACGATGCTCCTGACCGATTGTGATATTGTTCCATATTACATAGGACTGCTCCTTTTAAACCTTGAACCATAACCATTTGGTTAAAGCATTTGCAAGTGTTTGCCCTGAACATTACCAGTGCACTCTGTCGGTGTTGCATTGATGTAACAAGTGCTATAGAGCAAATTTTATTCGTCCAGTGCTGGCAACATTAACAGGCTGGCTGTCTCCTTGTCCGTATTCAAAGTTAAGGCAAGAGGAAAGGCTGCCAACATCCAGGGAGCATTAAGTCAATAAGTGCTAAGAAAGCAAGATAATATATTTGAGGGCCATTCTGCTCAGATGGCAGATGCAAAATGCTTTAGCAGAAGCATTGCAATACAAGGTACCAGTGAGTCCCAGAGTTCAGTCGAGAGTTGCTGAAGTGTATTCTAAGTTAGCCAGACATTGACATGATGCTGTTGTAAGACAAATTACCTGCTGATGTCACTCCAATTTCCATAAACAAAGTGTAAAGGCAATCACCACCAATGGAATGTGACATCAGGGACTGAGAAATGATGGACAACATGAAGGTCCAGCAAAAAAAACACCAATCAGCTTCAACGACCAGGTAACTGCTCTAACTTTCAAATTGGGATTGCCACTAGCTAGTCTCTCTTCAGTTCTTGATAGAATTACAAACTACACAGACTGGAGGTAGATTAGAGAGTAATGGGATGAAAATGCATGGATACAGGGTCATCACTGCTTACCAGTGAGAATCAGAACTTACTGTTAAAACCCTGAGGTGTAAGCTGACTTCTTATCTTGACATCAGAAATCAAATATTTTCATTTTGTCTGTATTTCCCCAATATCTCACCAATTTACAAGAATGGCATAAACTCACGTGATCGCGTTTCATGGTTTTGAGAAAGCAGCAAATCACCACTTATCAGTTTTGCTCTGCACCTATTATTGGTGTGTAGGTCAGGACTGTCCTATTTAGAGTCATATAGTTGTACAGCATGGAAACAATCCCTTTGATGGACTGTTATTCAATAGCTGATGTTTCTGCTTGAGGTCTGTTCACTCATGCCAGAAGCACAGGTGAAATATTCCACTTTTGCAGCTCATGATCTTCTGATGATTAAAATTAACATTTGGAATAATTAAAGAATAGCAATAATTTTTGCTTACTCACTGCTAGGAAGTGCTGGAGGTACAAGCTAGAAAATATTTCAAAACGCACTTGCTAGTTGATTTAAACTGCATTCAACATATTTATTCTATGTTTACTGTACGTCATGATCATTTCACAAGTTAGTAAATTAACATTGCATTGCATTTACCTCTTCATTTGTATCATCTCGAAGAAGATGCCCCACTGATGCAGGAACAAGCAAAGAATGGAACTCATTTTGCATTCCATTAATCAGCCTCTTCGCCTTTTCATCTGCTCTTCTTTCCACTTCCTCCATTATCAATTTTTCTTGTTTTTCTTTACAGATGGCATCATATCGGTACTTGTAATAATAATTCTCATTGTTACAGCAAGGGCAGTAACTAAGACAGGAGGTGATAAGCAGGACGACGAGGAATACGAAAATGAAAATGCTGCCAACATACTGTTCAGGCGTGGGTGGAAAAGAAAAGACATTTCAACAACAGCCATTCACCAGAACTATTCCATTGCTTTCATTATGCCTTTTTCTGTCAACTTATTTGCCTAAGAGTACATGGCTAAAAAGGTTTCAAATAAACTTTCAAGACTACTTTTCCTGCAATGGAGGATTCTATTGAAACATCTGGATCACCAAGTCTCTCTTTAAATTCCAAGCAAATACTTTTGCTTTCACTGTATTTGTCCTATCATGTAGTGCTGTCTCTGCACATACCAACCTGTCTGGCTGTCCCCTATCTGACAGTACTGGGTATTTGTCAAATTCTTCTCAACTCTTTTTGTTTTGTCTCTCATTTTATCAATTTATCTTCTATATTGTTCCCAGAGACCAAACCTTCTTGATAAATTTAAATTTTCACTACTTGCAAGAGGCCAAGTTTCAAAAGAAGTAACAATTTATACAGCGTTGGAGCAGAGTACTGATGGCTGACAATGTTGAGTGGGAGTATTGCAAGGGAGAATGCACCAGGGGCTAATTAATTTCCAGAATTTTATTAAAATTGAAAACAGCCAAGTAAAAACTGGTTGGTTAAGGTATTGTCATGGAGAACGCATCAAGGAATGTCTACTCCCTTCAAATTTTTGTTCACTTGAAAAAGGTGCAATGGGACAACATGCTCTTTCTGTTGGAAAAGGACAAGGCTCCCCATGTAAACATATGTAACTACTCACTTGGGTAAGTGAGCCACATTGTGATTCTGCAAAACCAAAATGAAACTCTGCCTCCCATATGAATGGGGGCTGTGGTAGATGCCTTCCAGTGCCAGTATGATGCCATCAATGACAGCTGTACTTCCTAATGATGTGTGAGTCGTACCAGCCAGAACAGGCAGCATGGTGGCACAGTAGTTACCACTGCTGCCTCACAGTGCTATAGACCCAGGTTTAATTCCTGTCTCAGGTGACTGTCTGTGTGGAGTTTGCACGTTCTCCCCGTGTCTGCATGGGTTTCCTCCCACAGTCCAGGGTAGAACATAGTGTGCAATTTTTTTTGACAACCGAAAAATAGGTGGGAAGGTAAGACATGATGAGGTTATACAGAGACTGCAGGTGGATATAGAATGAGTATAGGACAGTGCACAAAAACTTGGCTGGAGTTAACCCATCTATGTGACTGTATTTGCAGCTTTTCTCCCTTCTTATTACTGCCATCCATCACACCCCCTAGCTCTTGTAAATTCCTCATTATTCTAGTGGTTGTTCCAACTGATCCATGTGATCTGATAGGATTTGCAACCAAACACATTCACTGCAAACATAATCATCAGTAACATGGAAACTTTCCCTAAACTCCCACATCTGTCAAGAAGAGCATATCACTCTATTAAAGGCCATGTATGCTCCTTCACAATCTACAGATCCAGAAAATAGCACCGTCTTTCTGCCCTGAAAATCAGTGCTCTGAACTAACTTAGCACTTTTGATTTATATTTTTAAAAATTTAATCAAGAGACAATTTTCAATTAAACATATAATCAAGAAAGAACCCACACTATTCAGTACTGCAGACTTACAGCAAAATAACACATTAAGAATTATGAACTTATCTGTTCCTTTGCTGATTCCTCCAAGTGTGTTGCTGGAAAAGCACAGCAGGTCAGCAACATCCGAGCAGCAGGAGAATCAACGTTTCCGGCATAAGCCCTTCATTAGGAATTCCTGATGAAGGGCTCCGCCCCAAAGCATTGATTCTCCTGCTCCTTGGATTCTGCCTGACCGGCTGTGCTTTTCTAGCAACACACTCGACTCTGATCTCCAGCATCAGCAGACCTCATTTTTTCCTGGTTCTTCCAAGATCAGTTGTGAATTTTGCTGTTTATTAAGTTTTTCTGAATGAACTCTGATGTCCAGGGATTCGTGAACTCAAATAGCAAAGGCAGTAACTGTGCAGATTCAGTGCTATATCAGTTAGCAGGTTTCTCTCTCTCTCTCTCTCTCTCTCTCTCTCCCTTCTGACCATCTGCTTGTTTTCTTTGTCTGCCTTTCCTCCTTTTAAAAGTGCTGTTGTTTTGACTTTTTTTCTCCAAAGTTCCAAAACAATGCAACAGCATATCAAACAGTAATTGCTGCTCCTGGAATTCGAGGAAATCTCCTCCAGCACGTAAAAATCAAAAAGGGAGAAGCCCTTACAGCCACAATTTTTTCCTGTCCTCCATCTTAACAGAATGCAGAATATAGTGTTGCAGCTACAGAGAAGGTGCATGGAAAGATTAAATCTAATATCTGAGAGGTATGTTCGTAAGTCTACTAACAGCAGTGCAGAAGTTGTTATTGAATCTGTTGGTATGTGTTTTCAAATTTTTGTATCTGCTGCCCAATGGAAGAGTGTGGAAAAGAGTATAACTGGTGTGTGAGGAGTCTTTGATGATGTTGGCTGCTGTTTCAAGGCGGGTTAGTATAGACGGAGTCAATGGATGGAAGGCTGGTTTTCATGATAGACTGGGCTTTGCTCACAACTCTCTGTAATGTCTTGCAGTCTTGGGCAGAGCAGTTGCCTTACCAAGCTCTGGCATCTGGCATCCGACTAACCACAGACATATACTACAAGCCCATCGACTCCCACAGCTACCTAGACTACACCTCCTCCCACCTTACCTCCTGTAAAAATGCCATCCCTTGTTCCCAATTCCTCCACCGCACGTGTTCCCAGGATGACCAATTCCACCTCAGAAAGTCCCAAATGGCCTCCTTCTCCCACGGTCGTAACTTCCCTTCCCACATGGTTGACGAGCCCCCCAGTGCAACTCGTCCACTTCACGTACCATGGCCCTTGAACACCACCCCGCCCAACGGAACAAGGACAGAGCTCCCCAGTCCTCACCTTCCACCCCACCAGCCTCTGCATAAACTGCGTCATCCATCGACATTTCCACCAACTACAAACGGACCCCACCACCAGGGATATATTTACCTCCCCACCCCTATCCGCTTTCAGCAAAGACCGTTCCCTCTGTGACTACCTGGTCAGATCCAAGCCCCCCAATAACCCACCGTCCCTTCCTGGCACCTTCCCCTGCCATGGCAGGAATTGCAAAAGCTGCGCCCACATCTCCTCCCTCACCTCCATCCTAGACCCCAAAGGAGCCTTCCACATCCATTGAAGTTTCACCTGCACTTCCACAAATACCATTTCTTATATCCGTTGCTCCCAAAACGGTCTCCTTTACATTGGGGAGTCTGGACGCCTTCTCGCAGAACACTTTAGGGAACATCTCTGGGACACACGCACCAATCAACCTCACCGCCCTGTGGCCAACCATTTCAACTCCCCCTCCCACTCTGCTGAGGACATGCAGGTCCTGGGCCTCCTCCATAGCCACTCCCTTACCACCCGACGCCTGGAGGAAAAACGTCTCATCTTCCACCTCGGAATACTTCAACCCCAGGGCATCAATGTGGACTTCACCAATTTCCTCATGTCCCCTCCCTCCCCCTTACCCCAGTTCCAACCTTCCAGCTCAGCACTACCCTCATGACCTGTCCTACCTGCCAATCTTCCTTCCCACCTATCCGCTCTACTCTCCTTTCCGACCTATCACCTTTATCCCCACCTCCTTCCACCTATTACACTCTTAGCTACCTTCTCCCCAGCCCCATCCCCCTCCCAGTTATCTCTCCACGCCCAGGTTGCAGCCTCATTTCTAATAAAGGGCTTTTGTCCGAAACGTCGATTTTCCTGCTCCTGGGCCGCTTCCTGACCTGCTGTGCTTTTCCAGCACCACACTGTCGATGTTAAAAGAGGAGCTGGGCAGAGTTTTGAAAGATGGGCAATTTGAAGACGACAGAGCTGGCACAAAGCAAGAGTTGAGGTCTGGGTAGATCAGCCTTGAACTTGTGGAATGGTGAGGAGGACGAGAGGGGCTGAATGGCCTACCCCTACTCTATGTTCTTAGGTACATTCCTTGGATTGCAATTCCAGCTTTTTAGTGAAACATCCTTCCTCAAATCCTCCCCACAATTAACGGGGAAATTTTTTAGTCGCTGACCTCTTTCAGGATACCTGTATGTCTCCCCTACACCAGGATTACAATAGAGTGATCACAATCGTCCCTGGCGGATCAGCAATGTTTCAACTGCTTTCAGTTATTTGTCCCCCCAATCGCCAACTGTAAAATAAGTCAATATGCTTTGCTAGAAATGGAAGTTACCGTTGTATATTTTCCACTAAATTACTCTTTATAACATATAAAGGCATTTCTCACCCGCGAATGATCACATTCCTGGTGCAGTGGCTGCTGTCAGCTGAAATTGGCGCATGCCTGACCCGACACTGTTCCATGTTCCATGATCATGGAACAGGCGTCGTAATCACCGTCCAAGAGCAATACGCACATCCATATCACTGACGGGAGAAAAAGTTGAATGACCAATTTGCTGTAAATTAAAATAAATTTCCAACTTGTCCTGCAATCTTCATAACAGTGCCATTGATGTGAATCAAGTTGCAGCAGTAATCTCATCAACAACAATATCACCGAAGGTACACAGAAAAATAGCCAGACAAAGTTGAGGTTCTGTTCATGTCCAGTACATGGACACGGGATATGTTTGTCCAGGAGAATTTGCAATCCATAAAGGATTAGAACCAGCATAGTGTTCCCGATGATCGTGTTATTTTTCAATAACGTTTTTAATATTTCAGGATCCATCGCACCAATAAATTGGCAATTCACTGGAGCGCTCACAGTTACAAAGTTTGAAGTAACTGCAGTAAGTCATGGGTAAGTTAATGAAACAAAGAACTGGGAATGCTGGATATGGAAATCAAATAAAACAGACATTTCTGGAGAAACTCAGCAGATCTGTGGAAAGAAAACCGAGTTAACATTTTGAGTGCAGTGGCCTTTTTACAGAATTCAAGAGTCTTAAGTTCAAAGCATTCAGCCTATGCAAGAGTCTCTGATCCTCTCTTCTCTGTCACTTCTTGAGGTTTTTTTTTCAGAACAAAAAATTGATAGACTGGGTCTTTCCCCTTCAAATATGAAGTCTGAGGGATGACCCAGTACCAAATCTTTAAAATGATGACATGTTTAAATCGAGCATCTCCTGGTTGTGGGGAAGGTAACAGGTGATTATTCTGAGATTGTTAGAGTGGAAGTCAAGTATAACACATTTCAATGCCATACGAATCTGGTTATGTTCCTAACTGCAGCTTCAACCCTGACTACCAGCCGCCACCACCTCTGTCAACCTTGACTCTTCCTCCTCAGCTTCAGCCCCACCTGAACATCCCTCTCTTCACATCCTCACTAGCACAGATGCTAGTCTTCAGTCAATTTGATGTGGTATAAAAAGACAGCTGAGTGCTCTGCATGCTGGAAAGGCTAAAGGCCCAGGCAGCATTCTGACAATAGTTCGAAAGGTATGCCACAGACTGGGCGGACCTTATAAAAACTGAGAAATAAATTACAGTTCAAAGGCTGGGAAATCTGCAATAAGCAACAGATGTTTCTTCCTGCTAGCATGTGTCCATTATTGTAAAGACACAAGTCCATAACATCATAAGATATAGGTCCAGAGTTAGGCCATTCACCCCATCAAGGCTGCTCCAACATTTGATCGTCATTGATATGTTTCTCAATCCTGTTCTCCTGCTTTCTCCATGTCATTTTTGATTCCCTAACCAATCAAAACCTACTTATCTCTATCTTAAATATACTAAATAACTTGGCCTCCATAGATTTCTGTGGCAATGAGTTCCATGGATTACCTTCTAGCAGAGGAAATTCCTCCTCATCTCAGTTCAAATGGTTGTCCCTTCACTCCGAGACTGTACTTTCAGCTCCTAGACTCTCCCACTGGTGCAAGCATTTTCTCTATGTCCACTCTGTGCAGGGTTCTCAGTATTCTATAAGTTTCAATTAGAGCCCCACCGCTCATTCTTCTAAATGCCATAAAGTATAGACCAGGGTCACCAATCACTTCTCATATGACAAACCCTTTATCCCAGTATCATTCTTGTAAATGTTCTCGGGTCCCCTCCAAAGTTAGCACATCCTTCCTTAGGAAAAGGATATAGAACTGCTCACAATATTCCAAATATAGCCTGACCAGAGCCTTATACAGCCTTAGCACTACTGTGTTCTCCCCGTTTTGAAATGAATGCTAACATTGCATTTGCTTTCCCACATGCCAACTGAATATGTACGTTAACCTGAATCCTAAGCTAGGTTCTCCAAGTCCATTTGTGTTTCAGATTACCAAAGCCTAACCCTACTTAGAAAACATTTTGTGCCTCTATTCTTCTGAGTGCACAACCTCACACTTTCCCACATTGTATTCCATCAACTATCTCTTTGCCACTCTCTTGGCCTGTCCAAGTCACTCTACAGTCTCCCTGCTCCCTCAAAATTACCTACCCCTCCATCGACCTTTCTGTCATCTGCAAACTTAGTAACAGTGCCCTTAGTTCCTGTATCCGGATTTTAAGTGCAATGTGAATAGTTGCAGATGCAACACAGATCTATGTGGAACTCCACTAGTACCACCTGCCATCCAGAAAAATACCCCCTTAACCTAATTCTCTGCCTTCTACCAGTCAGCCAATCCTCCAATTATGCCAGTACCTCACCCATAACACCATAGGCTCACCTTATTTCACAGCCTCCTGTGTGGCACCTTGTCAAGGCCTTCTGGAAATCTAAATAGATTATGTCCATCTAACTTGTTCATATCTCCTCAAAGCATTTGAACATATATGTCAAACATGACTTCCCCTTGAGGAAGCCAAGCTGACTCAGCTCTCTTTTACAATGCACTTCCAAGCAATCTCATTATTAATAATGGACTCTAAAATCTTACCATCGATGAAGGCCAAGCTAACAATTTATAGCTTGTTTCCCGTTTTCTGCACCCCTTCCATTCTTAAGCCGGGGGATTACATTTGCCATTTTTTTAAACTTCACGACTCTCCCTGACTCCAGTGATTCTTGAAATATCACCACTTTTGCCTCTACAATCTCAGCAGCTTTCTATTTCAGAACCTGGGGTGTTGTCCATCTGGTCTATGTGAGTTATACATCTTTGGATGTTTCAGTTTGCTCAGCACCTCTTTAGTATTGGCCACTCCACTCGTCTTTGCTCCTGATGCCCTTGAAGTTCTAGTATGCTGCCGGTGTCTTCCAAAGTGAAGACTGATGCTAAGTACCTGTCCAATTCCTCCACTGATTCTTTGTTCCCCATTACAGATTCTCCAGTCTCATTTTCCAGTGGTCCAATGTCTGTTCTTGCCTTTCCGAGATCTAAATATCCCTTGCAGTCTTTCATATTACCCTCATATTTCATTGTCGCTCCTTATTGCTTTTTTAGCTATCTTCTGCTAGGTTTTAAGGGCCTTCCAATCCTCTAATTTCCCACTAATATTCAATATATTGTATGCTATTTCTTTTACTTTAATGCTTCCCTCATCCTCGCCTAGTACGCTTCGTCTTTCTTGGGATTAATATCTGCTGTGCCCTCTGAATTACACCCAGGATGTCCTGCCATTGCTGCTCCACCATCTTTCCTGCTAGACTCCCCTAGGAGAAAGTGAGGACTGCAGATGCTGGAGATCAGAGCTTAAAATTGTGTTGCTGGAAAAGCGCAGCAGGTCAGGCAGCATCAAAGGAACAGGAGAATTGACCTTTCAGGCATAAGCCTTTCTTCAGGACTCCCCTTACAATCAATGTCAGAAGCTCCTTCTTCATGCTACATAGTTATCTTTACACAATTTTAATACTAATGCATTTGATTCTAGCTTGTCCCTCTCAAACTGCTGGGTGCATTCAATCATATTATGGTCACTATCCCAGAGGGACTGGAGGAAGTTCTTTCACCTTAAGCTCTCTTGTCAAGTCTACCCCTTTATACATCACTAAATCCAGAATTGTCTGTTTGCAAATGGATTCTTCCATGAATAAAAACTCACAGGACTTCCACAAATTCCTCTACCAACCTTATTTTTCCAATCCTCCTGCAAATTGAAGTCCCTCATGATTATTGTAATAGTGCCTTTCTTAAATGTTTTTCCAATCTCTCAATTTATTTTCTTCTCCGTATCCTGACTCCAGGACAAAATCCCATCAGAGTACTTTATTCTTTGTGGTTTCTCAACACAACCTACTCAGACTTTATATCACTTCTTGCTATCATTTTAAATTTATTTCTTTCTAACAAGACAAATCTGCCCCCCGTGGCTATCTGGCCTGTCATTTTGATAGGATGTGTATCCTTGGATATTTAGTTCCTAGCACTGATCTCCTGGCAGCCATGACACTGTGATGCCTAGAACATTCTACTGCATTCTGCACTACAAGCTAATTTACCTTGTTTCATTTACTGCGCCAGTAAGATGTAAAGTCCGATAGGGGCAATGCTTACATGATAAAAGTGAAGGAGGAGGGTAAGGATTAAATCAAAATAGAGGGGGAATTAAATTGCTCCTCTCCCTGCAGTGCCCACTTTTCCCCAAGGTGTCGTCAGCATTTAGCGGTCACAACATGCTCCCTCCCCAGGGACACCTAGCTCAATGATAGGTCAATGATAGGAGGAGGGGCAGACGGTCGGTTGAAATGGCCCCCCTCCATGTTCTGAACCCATTATAAGCCAGCCTGAACAGGCCCAGGAGCAGATCTCCGAGGATGTCCTCTGTCCAGCCCAACAGTAAGTTATCAAGTCACGTCAGAGTATTTGAGAATGTCATCATGTTAGAAGTTGCACAACACATTCTAATTAATGATAACGTAGTTCCTGGAAACCCTGCTAAAACAAGGTCTGATTGCAAGGTAGTTCATAAAATATATAAAATGAATGGATTGAGGAAGCGTAGCAGTATTGCCTGAAGTGAACATTACAGTGTTAGAGAGAGAGAGAATGCCACAGTAGGGCCAAGGGTAGAATCCATTTCGCTGAAACTAACAAACATGAAAGGTGTAGTTACATTGCTCAGTGGAATCTGTTGGCCAAAAAACTAGTGATAAATGCTGAAGAAATACGAGAGATACAGAGAAGTGCAAGAAATATAGATAAATGGTCAATTAGTTTATACCTTCATTCAAAGGATGTGGGCATTGCTGTCTAGACCAGCATTTATTGCCTGACCCTAACTGACGCATCAACGGGTGACTTTATTTACCTTACAATAGATTGTGATGATAATAAAGAATTCTTAGAATGCATTCAGAAAATGTTTCTTCAGGCTGAGTTTAACAACTTCCTGAGGTGACAAACTAAGTACATTTTTTGTACCAGAAACGCCATATTGTACTGTGCTATGTCACATAATGACCTCCTCAGGAGACTGAGATGGCATGCGCTTCATTGTCCAGTACTTGCTGGGAATGGAGAAACTATGCCATGTTCTTTGCAGTCTGCAACACATTATCGATGAGGATGAGCACATTGCTGAAACCTTCCCTTCACCTCCAAATCTTGCATTTAAACAACCACCAAACCTTAAACAAACAATTGTTCGCAGCAAACTGCCCAGCCTTCAGGACAACATCGACCACAACACCTTACAACTCTGTCATGGCAACCACTGCAAGATGTGTCAGATGTTAACATGGATACCACCATTATATGTGAGGACACCACTCACCATACACACAACAGGTACTCATGTTACTCTGCCAACATTGTCTATCTTATATGCTGCAGGCAAAGATGTCCTGAGGCATGGTACATTGGTGAGACCAAGCAGACGCTATGACAATGCATGAATAGACACTGTGCAACAATCGCCAGACAGGAATGTTCCCTCCCAGTGGGGGATCACTTTGGCAGTCAGGTACATTCAACTTTGGGTCTTTGGGTGACTGTCCTCCAAGGCGGACTTCGGGATAGACAACAATGCAAAGTGCTGAAAATGTGTTGCTGGAAAAGCGCAGCAGGTCAGGCAGCATCCAAGGAGCAGGAGAATCGACGTTTCGGGCATGAGCCTGAAGAAGGGGTCATGCCCGAAACGGCGATTCTCCTGCTCCTTGGGTGCTGCCCG